>NC_056733.1:1719691294-1719818794 GCF_019279795.1 Protopterus annectens | reverse complement strand
CCCTGACCTTGAGTAGCATCTTATCCTCATCAAGAATGATGCCACAATATGAAGACAAGATGATCAATTTCAACAATTGGCTTAAGTATTGGTGTCATTCAAAGGGGATCCAATGCTTGTCAGCCTGGGATGACATGCTCGACAGGCCATGATGCTTCGCTAGGGACAGCTTGCACCTGTCACCCCTGGGCTTTCTGATATTGGCAAATGCTCTTGCTACCCCCATAGTGCCTTTTTTAGGCAAGGCTCAAAAGACAAACCCACCTCCATAGGTATCACAATGGATAAGAAACTAAGAGTAATGCTACTCAACGCCAGAAGTCTAAACCTCAAGACGCATGCACTCAAAACTCTCCTTAGCATGGAGAACATCGATATCTGTGCAGTAACAGAAACCTGGTTAAAGGCTCCCGAGAGCACCCCAGCACTACCAGGTTATACCTCATACCATGCTTTTTGGCCCCAAAACTTGGACCAAACCAGAAAAGGAGGGGGGGAGTATCAATATTCGTCAAATATACCCACACCTCCAGGTTGGTGGCACAGCACGAAGCATCAGAGACTATCCATGTGCAACTAACAGTGGGTAAAACTGCCTTCCAGTTTATAGCCTGCTACAGACCACCCTCCCAAACCCAGGAACCCCACTCGGCCTTCCTGACAACACTGGAAAATATGAAGGTCTCTCCAAACACCATTATATTGGGCAACTTCAACTACCCAAACATAGACTGGGAGCATTACTCTAGCTCCAACAACCTAGCTCAAAGGTTCCTAGAATATATAAACTCAAATGCTATGGAACAACTTGTTACCACTCCCACAAGAGGGGAAAACATACTGGACCTGATCATCCAGACCAGAAGTGTATCCCTCACTGGTAAGATCAGACCATAAACTAATCTCACTGGATATTTACATCCTGAACCCATCCCCTGCCCAGAAGACCACAGTGAAAAACTTCTCTAAAGCAAATTTCACACTCCTCAAAACCGAGGTGGAATCATTCAAAG
Organism: Protopterus annectens; assembly: GCF_019279795.1. NCBI lineage: Eukaryota > Metazoa > Chordata > Ceratodontiformes > Protopteridae > Protopterus > Protopterus annectens. Next base: position 1,719,817,781 of record NC_056733.1, on the reverse strand, counting down.
CCCCTGGGCCTGTGGAAAGTACGGCCCAGACCGCAGAATCCTTTATAAACGCATTCTATGAATACCTTCAGGAATGCATGGATCATGCAATCCCAAATAAAACCAAGACCCAATCCTCCAGAGGCAGACGTCCTGTCTGGTGGACCCCAGCCGTAAACAAACTATACAATAGAAGGAGGAAGCTACTACATGATAGAGCAAAATCCCAAAAAGGGAAGACATCTCTGATCAGTGTTAGCAAAAAACTACGGGCACTCATAAAATCGTCTAAGGCCAGCTTCGAGAGAAAAATTGCACAGGACACTAAGGATAATCACAAGGCTTTCTTTAGTTATGTTAGGAACCTGGGTGGGAATTCCCAGATATGCTCAGAATTAGTCCAAAATGACAAAAAATACACCAAACCCACAGACATTGCCAACATCCTAGCTGACAGGTTCAGCGCAAACTTCTCCCCCCGCTCCCCACCAAAAGGGCAAATATCTATCCCAGCAGAGTGCTGCCCCCCTGACATCTGAGATGCTCAGGTAAGAGCTGCCCTCTCCAAAGCATAAAACACAGCATCAATGGGCCAGACGGTGTCCCGGGCTGCGTCCTATATGAACTCCAAGAAGAGCTAAACCCAAACATAAAACTACTGTTCAGTCTCAGCCTTACCACAGGATATGTACCCAAAGAGTGGCGTACAGCAACAGTGGTCCCTCTCCACAAAGGTGGTGCCTCAACGGATCCAGGAAACTATCACCCCATAAGCCTGACTAGCTTGGTCTGCAAAGCTATGGAAAGGATCATCATGGACCTCATAAAAAAAGATATTGGGGACCTACAGACACTGGATCCTACCCAGTTTGGCTTTGTTAAGGGCAGATCCTGCCTCTTAAACCTGGTAGATTTCTTTGAAACAGTCACCAAGGCCATTGACGAGGGGAAGGTGGTCCACACTGCCTACCTGGACCTCGCAAAAGCCTTCGATACAATACCCCACTTGGGCATTATAGATAAGCTCACCAGCTTAAATATAAACCCCTATGTCTCTAGATAGGTTGCAAACTGGCTCAAGGACAGAACCCACATGGTTAGAATTGCTGGAGCCATGTCAGACTCCAAACCAGTTACAAGTGGTATCCCACAAGGCTCAGTCCTGGGACCTCTCCTGTTCGGTATATATTTCTCGGAGGTACAGGCCAACATGGAAGGACTGTGGCTGACCAAGTTCGCAGATGACTGCAAACTGGGCGCTATAATCGACTCTCCAGCCGACACAAGCATCCTCCAAAAGGGCCTCATAGAAACAGGCAACTGGTGCCAGAGCCATGGCCTCAAGCTTAACGCCAAAAAGTGTATAGTCATTCCCTTTGGCAAAAACAAAGTGCCACAAATTACCACATAGGTGGTAATCCATTAAGTACGGAAGAAGTAATTAGGGACCTGGGGACCCAAGTTGATAGCAATCTCTCATTTGACAACCACGTGGCCAAAGTCGTTAGAAAAACATTTTATATAGCCCACCTAAGCATGAAGGGATTCACATTTAGATCAGGGGAGGTCATCGTGCCTCTTTACTCATCCCTCATCAGGCCCATAATTGAGTACAATTCCCCTTTTGGGATGTACCTTACCAGACACCTGCAGCAACTGGAAAGACCCCAAAAGTACCTCACCAAGAGGATCAAAGTGCTCACACAGATGCCATATGCTGCCCGGTTAAAGAAACTCCAGCTCTACTCAGTGGCATACTGCCTGCTCAGAGGCGATCTGTGCCTGACGTATAAAGCCATGTCCAACCCGGAATTAATGGACATGCTGCACCTCAGAAAATCCAAATCCCATCGAGCTACATGTTCGAGAGTCTTGAACCTCAGCACTGAAATAAATAGGACATGCTGGAGGGACAGATTCATAACCCAGAGGCTCCCTTCACTCTGGAATAAAATCCCAGTCCAGGTTAGGCAGAGTCCCTCATTGACTCTCTTCAAGAGGAATCTCGATGAGTGGATGGGGGATCGTAGGTTTACCCTGGGTATCACTTCTGTGTCACTGTTAGACAGAGGCATAGTATACTAACCTCGAAAAAGGGCATAGCAAAATTGATTTAAAATGGGTGGCGAAAGCCAAACACACTCTGGCTAGGCTTATAAATGCCCTAGGGCAGATAGCCTAGTATGAACCTATGAACCTATGAACCTATATGTCTGCAATTTTATGTATATATATATAGATAGATATATATATATATATATATATATATATATATATATGTCTATACATATATGTATTTATATATATATATCTATATATATGTGTGTGTGTGTGTGTGTGTGTGTGTGTGTGTGTGTGTGTGTGTGTGTGTGTGTGTGTGTGTGTGTGTCTGTAAAGCAATAAATACCCCGCGCAAACACACTTACACATGCGTACAGGTGTTTATATATGCTTGACCTGCTTACTAGTGCCTTATTCATTATGACACTGACACTTCACTCCAGTCATCTTTTAATTGATATTTTGCAGGTTATACAGCAGACAGATGTCTCAATATGGTCACGTACGTATTACTGATGTTAATTGGTATGTGATACAGTGGGATTCGGTACGGGAATGTCTGTTCGTTAGGGGGTTGCTCTAACCAATGCACTATTGCTGTGCTGCTTCATTTGCATATATTCCCATATACCCATGGCTCCTGGTTCCCTAAACACACACCCCAATGCCTCCCTTACACTGCTATCCAGTCGGATTCATGGTGTATCCACACCACTACACATTGGCCACTCCCTATTCCTATAGACCCATCCCATCAGTTGACTCACTCCACGTATCCTCAGAACTCCCAAACGTTTAGTCCACAAACATTGGTGACATGAGCAACTAAAAGAATACTATTTGCAATTTTTGGGTTGTCCCACATGGGACACGCATGTGTTTGTGTCAAGATTAGACTCTATACTTCATTACATCCTTACTCCCGTTAACATGACACTACAATTAATTAATATGTATGTCTATGTGGTAACGCACACGTTACACATGAGAGCCTAATTATGCACGTGTTCAGCATATTTCTTTTACAAATAGACCGGTTTAGTAATTGCCGTTGCCGTAGCAGGCAGATCACAAGAATGATTCCATGTGTGGGGAAGTCCTCACATTTAATTATTGTCAGCACAGCACTGACTTTGGACATTGTACACACTTCTGCATTTTAGCAGTTTGCCCCGTCCATCTTCTGCACAGCCTATTATTCTATCTACTGTCAAGGTTTGTAAGTGCACATTCATGTTATTTATGTCTGGAAATGGAATGCATGTGTCACAGAGAATGTACTTCTACATATTGATGTCTGCATGTGTGTATGCATATATACCTATAACAAACTCGCTGACCTCCACAGGGTGGTCCAATTAGAACTGGGCCATCCAACCCTGGCATGCCTGGCTTCATAATTTCATACCCATAGTTCTTCCACCCCACCTGTGTTCAAAATACATGAATACCTTCTATTGTCCACTTGTTATCGCAGCCATGACACACCTCCACACATTGCCCTCTTCAGAGCGTTATGGGCCCTACACGTATGTTGTCCCACCCCATGTATTCTCAGGCTCTCCCACCATTTAGTCCTTGAACATACCTGCCCTTGCTTGTGTAATGGTCGGAAGGCCAAATGGTCTACATAATTTTTGGGTAGTCCCACAAGGGACTACCCTCTGTGTGTAAAGTAGACTTAGCAAATCAACAATGTTACTCCCACTGGTAATATCCTGCCTGTGTTGTGAGCAGCACTGCTTTGCTCACCCCTGACCAGCTGGATATGACATACTCTGACAGCGCTATATAATACTAGGGTTGATTCCCTTCTCATTCCTTTTGTATGCTTTTATTGTTACGTCATTCTTTCTTCATAGATAGATGGATATATATATATATATATATATATATATATATATATATATACATATATATATATATATATATATATATATATATATATATACACATATATACACACACATATATATATATATATATATATATATATATAAATATATATATTATATATCTCTATATACTTACATACATTTCCTATGCTGGGCTCTGCTTAGACCTGCGCATGTGCACTCAGACTTGCTTACTGGTACCTATATGTGTTTACTGCTGCTTATTTGTGCTTACACCTCCTTACTAGTACCTTATTCATTATGACAGTGCCACTTTGCTTGAATGATATTTAAGTTTAAATATCTCATATGATACTCTTATATCAGTTTTATGGCAAAACGACATTCGTTCCACATGGAAAATGATATGTGTTATTGTTGGGCTTGAACCGTGAATGCCTGTTTGTTAGGCAGATGCTCTAAACACTACACTATTGACACTTACGTTGATTCCGCATGTTTTTCTCTATTTGGATGAATATTATGTGTAAGACGGAGGGCAGCAATGTGCAGACAGGCTGCGCTTTGCTAACACATTCGATATTGCAGCATTTGAATGTATAATAGGGACGCAGGGACAGAGAATCTAATTGTGAAAGTTCTAGGGACAGGGCTCATCATTCTACTATGTGCTTGTGTGTTTACTACTTTGAGTGTATTTCACTGTTCGTGGACACTCTTGTATGCTTAGCATACTTTTCAGTATCCACGGACACTGAATTACTGACTTACTATTAGGGGCAGGCTTTACTAGTAGGCATAGTAGGTTTTGCAAGTGTCGGGGCATGTTTACGCCTCTGTTGAGCACTTGTACACACCCCCTGCACTCGCACATGTTTCCTGTGCACGTCGAGGTTGCGGCGGCATGCCCTTATACATATTCATATGGTGCTGCTGCGCCGTCTGTAGTGAGGTTGCTCAGTGCAAGGCTAAAACTGTCCTTACGCCAAGCTTCCTGAATCCCGGGGAATGTTCTTGCTAGTATTTAGCGCAAAAGTTGAGAAGTGATGGAAGCTTCTTAATACATTGCACGTAAGATTAACTTTTTTAGTAATAATGAAGAATATAACAATAATGTTTTAGATGTAGATATGTAATGTTTACTAATGCTGTGCATACATTTATCCTGCATTATATACCGTGCTGACTCCTCACTTGATGAAACAGACAAAATGCAAAGTTACCACTGCAGCATCAGCTGTCGAGTTATTACAGTGTAGAAGATTTACTGAATAAATAATTGCTAAATAAATCTGTACAAAATACAAGTTTGCCATGACCTCTATAGTGTCTATCTACAACTAATTTATATATATATATATATATATATATATATATATTTATATATTTATATATATATATATATATATATATATATATATATATATATATATATATATATATATTGGTCCTGGTTAGTTGATCAAGTGTGCAGAAACATGAAATTCATATGGTCGAGACCATATGATCGAGTTTTTTAATACTCAAAGCTTTTGAATGGAGATTGCTGTACAGTGAGGATAAGGAAATTTACCCTTTTCCTCACTGTTGTGTGTATGAAAGTCTTGGATGTTTGTGTGTGTGTGTGTGTGTGTGTGTGTGTGTGTGTGTGTGTGTGTGTGTGTGTGTGTGTGTGTGTGTGTGTGTATATGTGTGTTCTATGTCCAAGATGTTGTGTGTAGTGGTGGTGCTATGGGAAGGGTTTATCTAAGGTTTGGGGTTGGATCAGGTGCAGCACCCTCCCCCAGATCACCTTTCTATTGCTTATCCTAACACTAACTTAAGCAATGAGAGTTATATAATCAGTTTTAAACTAATTTTATTTTAGTTTCATCCGATCAATGAGATTCTTCAGCATGTACTAGGAGAAAAAAGCTACTGTATGTCTATATGTCCAGCCATTGTTTGATCAGTGGTCTACTCCATAAAACAAATTTAAGTAAATGAACAAATACATATTCATTATTTCATAAACCTGGTCACCCCCACCCCTATTACTTGTATTACTTGATGGTATAACAAGTTCTTGTACCACTGCTCACTGCGCATTGTGCACATGATGATGGCTGTGACCATATGAGCTGTACATCTGTGTAAGATTGATAGGGCAAAGTCTGATGTGCAGTGTGAGTTGACCATGCACTACTCAGCATAGCTCATAAGAAACATTGCATGCATCAGGTATTAAATCTGTAACCTTACGTCCGTCCTCACTGTGGGTCCCATTAAGTGCACCTAGTTAATTCCATTAACTCTCTCTTATAAAGTCAACATTACAGTCGCTAAGAAGTTGCTTCTAGCCCCTGACATTTACAGAGATGATCTGTATTGCATATAAATGCACTTTTAATATTGATGTTAAGTACCTAATGATTAACTTATGTTTCATATAATCGGTTAGGCCAGTTACTGCCAGGAAAGGGTTTTGAGGATATTATCTAGCATTTACAATACTTGACGTTTGGCTTGATTATTCTTATACTGTGCTACAAAACTGGGATAATGTGATGCAAGAGAAATTCTTGAGATAGCAACATTCTCAGCAACATAGTATGAACAGAGAGACTACAAAGAGGACAAGGTCTTTAAGTCAGAGTGGCATTAACTCAAGTATGAAGGGATATGCTGTCAAGGACTGTGCTGGAAGGAGAATTACATCAGAATGGCTATAAACAATAAAAAATATATATAATATTAACCAACAGATACCATCTGATGAAACTACAGTCAAGGGTTAAATAGCATATGTAAGTGAAAGAGATGCCCAGAAATCTTTTTGAGAATGACATTGTATATTACAAAGTTAAAGTCAGTGTAACCAATTAAAAACAGGTTTCTGATAGACACTTTGTAACTTGCTAAGTACATGAGTAGTAAGGTACAAGAGGAAGACAATGTTTAGGATTCTAGAGCATAACCAGAGATACCCCCATGCCTAAGCAGATTAGCACAATGGAGTTGTAGTGGGGTTGGATCATTTAACTTGTGTTCTGGAGAAGGAATATATTTCAGGTGGCATTGACTATTGCAAAGTAAGAGTAGTGGACAGTACTAAATCTATCAAATGACAATTAGGCAACTGCCTAGAGCCCAATGCTGACTGGGGGCCCCAAAAAGAAGCAATAAAAAAAAATCTGAACTATAATAAAAAATTAAAACAAAACAAAAAAATCAGAAGTAGAAAAATTAAAAAAATCTAAGGGATCTTTAAAAGAAGAGAAACCTGATTTCCTGCTCTGCATCACAAGCTCCTATCTCATTGGCAAGTGTTTTCAGCCAATGAGACTGAAGCTGTGATGCACAGCCATTCCAGCATTAGCGTGATATTTGAAATCATGCACAAGAACATTTTCCTTTTGGCAGCATTGGTAATGCAACAGCAGACAAACCAGGACCAACAGTACCAGTAACAGATGATGTACAAACCAGGAAAAACAGTCCCATTAATAGATGAACCGGCACATGGAGCAGTGCAGCATGTTGCTGGACCTTTGCACAGGAATATTTTTTTAGCAGCATTATTAATGCAGAACCAGGCAAACCAGCACCAGCAGTACTATTATTGGCTGATGTACGACCCAGGAATATTAGTCCCAGTAAAAGACAAACCAGGACATGCAGCAGTACCAGTTACAGATGAACCAGGACATGCAACAGTACCAGTAACGGACAAACCAGGATATGGAGCAGTGCCAGTAATGGACAAACCTGGACACAAAGGCAGCAGCCAGCAGTAACAGCAGCGCCTGAAGTTTGTTTTGGTATGAGGCTCCAGCAGTAATAGCAGTGTCAGTAAGTTATGTGCGTGTGTCTGCGTGTGTATGTGTAAAATGAACCAGGTAAAGGCACTATGTAGTTAAATAGGTTGGTGGAAGGCAAGCCCTGTACCTTGGCTACTGCTTCCAGTAGAATTAATCCTCTGCACAACTGCAGACTACCATTAACATTTGTGAAATCATAAAGGACTACATTCATTCAGTGACACACTTTAGACTTTGGTGTAAAGGGAGAAAACTGTAGTAAAACGAATATCATATATGAGCCATGTTCTTTGGCTGCAAACCTTGGCTTCCTTGTTCTGTTGAACACTGACAGTGTGTTGATTATTTAGCTGTGAATAAGTAAGAGTGCATTAATTCTAGCAGTTTAATGTTAGTGTTTTAGCTATGAATACATTTTTAATTTAACTTGCTTTTTCACACATTATATCTGGGCTACAACAGTTTGTCTAGCACTTGATGCAGATGAGTAAGGCTATGAACTGACAAACAGATGCTTCCTGTAGTACATGCTTTGCTTTCTTTGCCTTTATTTGTGTTCTTTCTCACAGCCAAGTTGCTTCATTAGACAGTTCTCCTGGGCTGCTCATGAAAAGGGGGACTTGTGTCCAGCAGGCTGTCCCATGCTGATAGCAAATGCATCACACATTTGTCTTTCGAATTCCTGCACACTTCGGATAGACACTACTTACGACTACACTATATGTTATTTCAGTGTGAATCCCAGTACACAGCTTGTAGTTAAATGGATTTCCGGGTGAGTATTAGTAAATGTGAGTTTCAAGGGAAGAGACATTTACTAGTTCTCGTGCAAAGCCTATTTTCAATGTGAGAATGTTTTGTATAAAAATGACTACATTTTTTTCTGTAAAATTTGAAATGTATTTTAAATTAAATGTAACTGACATAAAATTGTAATATGTACAGTGACATACTTGAACAGTGTTTATGGTAACTAGAGTAAGAGAGCCAAGTAATGGGATATTTATATGGCTGGTGGGGGCCTGATTCATTACCCTGCATAAGGTCATATTGATCCACAGTCTGTCTCTTTTGACTCTGGAGATGTATGTTACAACAATATAGCATTATTAGCCATATTAGCCAGTCAAAGTAGGTCAGACCTGGATGTCAGAGATGATGCAGAGAGGTCAAAAATGAGGTGTAGATGTCCTGCATGCATGTCAGCCCTCCCCAAAAAATAAATAAATAAAAATGGTGTGTTTTATGCAGTGATACCTCAGATTTTGCATGACTTGTGGGATCTTGAACAACACTGCTGCAGCATTTTTTTGTCTTTAATCGTTTTGCTTTCTTCATTGCACTAAAGAATGAATGAGTTCATTAATAGGTCTGGATTGTGTATTAAATTCTAAACATGTTGCATTTTAGTAGTATGTTTTACATATTTACACCCTCTAGCAATTGTAAAGGGATTTCCATTTGTCAGGTCATGCAGTCTGCATTATTTGGAGTTATGACCAATACTGTCTGATTTTCAGTATCCATTATGTAGTCATTCCTGCATATTACTCTGATAGTCTTCACTAGAAAACTGCTGTTCTGATAGTTGGTGCAAAGAACTAAAGCTTTAACTTATTAAAGCTCTGAATTATTAAGAAACTGCTTCCTGTGTCTAGGATGTAGCTTCATTTACCTAATGTGTGTGGAGAGCAAGTCGCTTAACCAGACAGCGCATTACAGCAATTTGGAATGCTGAACTAGTTCAGGAAATAGCACCTAAGTTGCATGTTGGCCACTTTGTATGTGATCTTGTGACTGCCTCTCTTTATGAACCATATGTTGGCTACCATCAAGCCATTTGCAAGAAAGAAGTCTAGAATGGCCTTTCCTTTTATATTCCTGTTTTCCCACCCATGTGGACCCCGTCCTCATATCCTGTTCTGTCTGTCCTGATATGTGCATTCAAGTCACCCACCTCTTTTCAACCCAATTCATTCATTTTGTCCTGCTTTATTTAGTAGGTCCTGCAACTGCTGTCTGAATGCACTCTTTTCTTCACTATCACAACACTGCTGTGGAGTATAAGCAGAGACTATGAATACTGTCCTATCATTAGGCTGGAGTCTGATTGCCATGAGTCTTACTAATTCTGATGAAATGCTTACTGCCTTCTGAAGCCTATCACCACAATTCCCACACTATTTCTAGCCTGTCCTTCTCCTGAGTAGTAGACTTTCAAGCCAAGTTGCTGTCCTTCCATCCTGTCTCTTGGATACATAGAATGCCCAGCCTCCTTCTTACCATCATGTCATCCACTTCCAAGCTCCATCCTGTCAGTGAACCCATGTTGAGTGTAGCAATTCTTTGGCGGGTTGATTTGTATCAAGCTATCCTGGGTAACTCAAGATGGGCAAATGAACCACAGCTGGCAGGTGCACACTGGCCAATAGGGGCACATACACCCATCATACTGATAGCAGGGGTCCCTGGCATAAGTCGGAGTAGAACATGTCTTCAGTCCATGACAGAATCACCTAGTGCCATATTTTGTACTAAGTGGCTATCCCTGCCATAGCAAGCAGTCTGTGATCCATGTTCTCCTATCCTGAGGATACTGCAGAAAACAGTTGATGCCCACAGTGGTTGGTTTATACAACTCCTCCACTATAGGGTGCCATGTAGTGTCTATTCTGCTGGCACAGCTCCATCCATTGGTAAGTTTGAGATGGGACACTCATCATGTCTTACTAGATAGGAGAAACTCACAAAAACACATGGAGAACATGTAGGCTTAAACCTTGTATATGGGGTGCAAAAACCTTAACCATTATGCCACAAGTAGTGTTTTTAGGTGGAAAATTACTTAAGTTAACTTGAGATGCACTTTTACTTTACCAAGTTTTATTTTCTGGTGGTGTTTCACACACAAAAAAACTTACCTGAGGTTTAGAAAGTGGGAGGGGAAAATCAACAGCTATATAAGAATATGCATTTTTTTCAGTGGCATTGCAACAGATGCAAAATGTGAACAATTTATTTTTAGAAAAACCCAGCACAATTGTAAAATGTGTGCAATTATATATTTAAAAAAAACTGCAACTATTTTTTTCTGCAAATATACAGGAAGAAAGGCCAGGGAATTGGGGTGAATCAATGATTGTGAAGTAATTTCCGGTGGAGTTGAAGAAGAAAGATGGCAGCACCTGAAAACAGCATATCTGAGTTATATAGAACAGATATGTAGCCAAGCCAGGTATGGAAATAAAGTACATAAAAAAAGCTGGTGGTGGAAAGCAGAAGTCCATAAAGTCATCAAAAGAAAGAAGGAGCACAGTTAAAAGTGGGAGATAGAAAAAATGGACCAGGCTAGGAAGGAATACTGTCTGGCTAACAAAGCGACTAACCAAAATAAAATGAAGCCAAGGTAAAGCAACACAATAAACCAAAAAAAAAAACAAAAAACAAAGTAAACCTCAGTAGTAGGTTACTGGAAAACCACTTCACACTCCAAGTTCATAAAAGGATATAGTTGTTAAAGTATTTAGTGCTTTTGTCTAAAAAGACTTAATCAAAATCAAATAAAAAGACTAAGAAAGAAGGTGCAATAACAAAGAACAGGGCATCAGAGACACTGTACCAGCTTCTGGAAATTGACTCAGTAGGTGGCAAAAAGAAACGTATCAGGTTGCAAGTCAAAGACAGAAAGATAAAGAAGATATTCAGATACCCTTCATAAGGGATGCCAACAGCAACCTGCTCATCAGTCCAGGACATCAAAGGCACATGGAAGGAGTACTTCCAGCATCACTGTAATGAAGACGCTGTACTACCCCAGAACCAATCTACAATGAGAGAGGAAGATCCCACCATAGAAGAAGTAAGGACAGCACTAAGGAAACTGAAGTCAGGGAAAGCAGCAGACTCAGATGAGGTCAAAGCAGATATGATCGAGATTCTGGGTGAGACAGAAGAGAAATGGCTCCTGTACTCATAGCAGTGTGGAGAGAAAGCTGTATGCCAGATGACTGGAGAATAAGCATTCTAGTACCAGTGTGCAAGGACAAAGGGGACAGCCACAACTGCGGGTGCTACAGAGGTGTCAAACTCCTGCCTTATTGCATGAAGGTTCTGGAGATGGTGATTGATAAATGGATACACAGAAAAGTAGAAAGTAAAATGGGAGGCAAGTAGTTCAGGTTCAGATCAGGATGCAGAACAGAGTAACCAGTGTTTGCACTAAGACAGACAGCTGAGAAGAAACTAGAGATGAGAAAAGAGTCCACCTGGGCATTCCCAGACTTGGAGGAAGCATACGTCAAGGTCTGAAAAAGCTGATTTGGGCAGTTCTGCAGTGGTTCAAAGTCCAAGAAACATTGGTAGAATTAGTGCAGCTATGTAAGAGGACCCAATGACTCAAGTATGAACAGTGTTTGGTCTCACAGAAGGGTTCCTAGTGGGAGTGGGTGTGCATCAGGGTAAAGCTCAGAGCCTACTTCCCCTTGCTGTTCATACTGGGGATGGACTACATTAGCAAACAGGTTGATAACATACATCAACAAAGTTACTGTATGCAGATGATGTGGCATTACAGGCAGATTTTGAGCAAGAACTTCATTAAAGGATAGGGGAATGGAATGTAAAACTCAAGGCACATGGGATAAAACTGAATACAGATAAGACAGTGGTAATAGCAGCAAATGGGGGAAATCAGATGAACTGAAACTTGAAATAGAAACGAAGATAGTGGAATAGGTTAATAACTTCAAATATCTGGGAAAGGTGGTTGAGGAGAAGGGAAGTCTGAATGAACAGGTCAAGGCTAGAATCAGAGGGTGTGCAGCCTACTGGCATATAGTGTCAGGTGTATTGTATGACAGAAGAATACCAAAGAAGCTGAAAAGTAAGGTGCGCAAAACAGTGGTGAGAACAGTACTACTGTATAGTACAGAAACCTGAGCAGTAAAGGCAGAGCAATTGAAGAAGTGAGAGATGATAGAAATAAATTGTCTGAGATGTGTGGTAGTATGCACACTGTGGGACAATGAAATGAGAATGTAAGGCAAAAGCCAAAATAGTGCCAGTTGTAGGAAAAATCAATGAGAAAAAATTACGTCGCTTTGCGCATATGTGCTGAAAAGCAGAAGACAATATGGTGAAAAAGATTTGGGACACATAGGAGGATCCAGCAAAGAGGTGGATGGATTGTGTGAGAGAAGATGGGTGTCAAAGAAGGAATGAGTGTGGCTTTGATTCGAGCAAGATGGTGACAGTTAACAAGATACCCTGACCTCATGTAGAAAATTGGAAAAGGGGGGGGGTTGATGATGATGATGATTACAAGCACACCGTTGTTTACTGTAACACAGACAATCTATACTTAAAGACTCTATATTTGTAGATGAGGCACTGAAATGTAAAGTTGTTTGCGAGCAGCAACCACTGCATTGTTAATGGTTTGGAATTTTGATGACCTGCTTTGGATGACTTAGTATATTTTATCAGGTGGTTAATATTTCTTATGTTCTCATGAATACTCTCCTAAACTGTGCTGCACTTGGCTGTATCTTATGGTATGATGCTAGTGGTCTTTATATAGTTTTGTGCACTTCATCCAAAGCTAGTAATACCCATATTTTTTTCATAACAATAATGGGTGTACATAGTCAACAATGTGGCTGTAACTCCTGCTGGGGGGGGGGGGCTTTCTGGATGAAAGTACCTTGTGCACGTATGTGGTTATTTTTAAACAGTCTTTAATCTGACTTTGCAGGACTACTGTGTGTGAATGAAGATGGAATACTTTGGTTACTGTAAGTTTGTGTGAAATTTGAAATATCTAACTTTAGTCATTATTATTTATTTATTTTTGACACTAACATTTTTGAAGGCTGAAGTGAGAAATGTAGCTATAATTGCTGGGTTTGAGGGATATCTATGGATAAAAAATTATTGATCCCACTGAGCCGATAAAAGTAAGTCTGTCTCTGCAGGGCTAATGTGCAGTTGTGCAAAGTAAATTGGAATACATTTACTGTGAATAGTTCTATCTCAATCAGACATGGAATGAGTTCCCGGTCTAATTGACTGTTATTGTGTATAGATATTGGTGGATTGCAATGCAGTACCTTGAGTGGCCTTTTATGGCTAAACTGTTCTGAAATGTCTACATTTGTCATTATTGGCTCATACATTGTTTCAGTGCTTACTGGGAAAAATGTTCACAACTACAAATTTAAAACTCACTCTAACAAGTGTTGCTATATTAATCAAGGAATATAAAACAATCAGAAAGAACACAAGAATTTATGTATGATCCTAAAAATGTATGCGGTAGGCAGGGAGGACATGGTCTTGAAAACAGCCCAGGTCCCAGGGCAGACTTAATCTGCCACTATATAATGCATTTCCAATTAATGTGAGTTTCAAGAGAAGAAAGGTTTACTGTTGTTCATGCTATGTCTGTTTTCAATATGAGAAATTAATTGCTTGAGACAGATGGTAGTATGCACACTGTGGGACAGACAAAGAAATGTGGACATAAATTTGAAATAATGTTTTAAACTAAATCCAAATTCTGTTATCATTGTAAAACTAAAGAAAATGTTATACACACGGACAGTGTTTAACTTATTTGGGAATAGGAGGCCAAGTAATGGAAGACTGGAATGGTCATTGGGAGGGGTTACTGTCTCATTTTCTTGCCTAGGGCCCCATTTGTCCATGATATGGCTTTGGTAGTGGAATGTCCAGTTGTCTATCAAATTTTGATAGGGAATGACCTAGAAGGTCATCCATGTTTATTAGCAATAACAAGAATGGATAGAGCTAATTACATAGCATAATATGGGTAAAAAGAAGGCAACTTAGATATAGCCAGCATTTGCATTTGACCTGACTTTCTGCCTAGTGAAATATGAATAGCCTAGAGTTTTCATATAAAATTATATGGGCACAGAACCTTTTTTTAGTCTTATCTGCCTATGGAAACTGCTGCAGTGATTTTGGTGATTTTATTTAACATGCCTGATTCAGAGCCAGAGTAGATTCAATTGAAAAGTTTCAGACACTATTGTTAGGAGTGACTAATGCTTGAATGATTCTTGTGGAAAAAACACAATTGCAATTATTGGTTGCAATGAAGAAAGTCAACACCTAAATCTGGACTGTATGGGCACTTAATTGCCAGACATTGGGGTAATTCATGACACTGAAGGTTCTTGATTTAGCTATTTGTATTCAGACTTAATGAAATGTAAATTGTTTCATTAATATTTATCATACATTTTAGTGGTTCCAATTATCTGTCTCTAAACAACGTTCTAAGTGTATACAAAGACTGTGACTTCCACGTGTGTAGCTTTTCTAAAACCTGTCAATAAGCAAAACAGCATACACAAAGACAGAACCATGTCTGGTTTTGTAACATTTTTATGAAAATGGCAATAAGCATGGTGCAGTAAATAGATCTGGTTTGAATCCTAATAACTATTTGCCAAATAGTAAAATATTGATGGTAAACACGTTATGGTTTAGGGCTTTGTCATATGATGCTGCTTCAGAAAAATATATCAGGCTTTTAAATATTTTACTTAAGCTTTTAACAGGATGTCATGGTTTACTGCTGTTAAGAAATTTACACAAAGAACGGTGCTTTATATAGTAGTCAAAGGGATAAGAAGCTTTTTATATGCAGAATAAGCTGTAACTCTATATAAACGACTATCCCTCAGGGCACAAGGGATAGCAGTGCTTTGTCATAGGGATCTATGCTAAATATACATTTTTCATAAAATTGCTGAATACATTATCACATATTGTGTTGACTTTGCCCCTAAGACCTACAGCTGATTAAAAAAAAAAAAACAGCAAAAACATGAATTAGATAATCTACATAGTAATCTTGAAAAAGTATCTGAGCTATCTATTCTATCTGAAAAGGATTGTTCTAGAGTGACAGACAATCATCCTTTTAAAGGAAGACTTCTGAATTTGCATGGTCCGTGAAAAGGCACAGCATATTAGAGTAGATGGTGTAACAGTATAAGACTGCTGTTACATAAAATAATTGAATGACATGCATTTTGTTCTGAGGTTAGGAAGCAAACTTATCAAAATGTAAAATGCGAAATGTAAAAGCACTGTCCTAGCATGTGCGCACAGAATGCTACCTCTGTACAGACATCAGCACTGTTTGTGGTACTTTGGCAATTTGTGATACATAGGCAGTGTGTTATGCAGAATGACCTCAGGGGCAAATGACAACGTATTAATGCCAGAAGGTAAAGAAGCAACAAACAGAACTATGAGTCTACCAGCAATATTATTTCTTCCTGACAGCTTAGGGAACTGGTGTAGCAAAGAAAGGAAAGTATACAAAGTCCATTAAGGAGCAGTCACAAGCATAAAAATGAGAATGAAGTAGCCACCTCCTTTGTGATGATAGTAGAAGGGGCTGATATTTAAATGATATGTCATTATTTTCTTTCCAGATTCTGTTAAACACGGATGGCTAACTTTGAGATCATTTGCTCTAAGACTGTGAAACTGAAGGCTACATCCTCATTTCCAGCTTTGGGAGTCAGTCTGTGTAAATTCAGCTGCATACAAACAAAATAAATGAATGCCCAGTTCCAAATATACAGAACAACTAATGAGATATAAATTGTATGTGCATGTGTGTTTCTTGGGTGTATAAGAAAATCATGTAGTAATGCCAAACAACACTGCAAAATGACAAAATAAGCTATTCATGCATTGTGGAATGCTTCTCAGTGCTTATAAATCTTTACAGACCTATGTTTATTTCTAAGAGAAGACCACCAAGTCCTTAGGCAGAATGGTCATAAATGTGCTGGCTTCAAAGAGAATTAGAAAGAAGAGTAAAGAAGCTATGGCAGGTGTATGTTTTATTCAGGTAAACCATATTTTATATTTGCTTGTGTGATTAGAGACACTGTATTAATCATTTTACCCAGAATGTCTTGGGGGATATGCTGCTGCTGGGTGAGATTTGGCACATGTCTTTGCAGGATGTGAGTCGTATTTCCAGTCATGACCTTGAGAAAAATACATTCTAAGTAGGCGTAGAATACACAAAGGTGTATGTTTTTATTGTATTTTCTTCTGGTTTTGATTGTTAGGCACAGGATGTTAAGAAAAAGAATTTTGTTGAGGATTAGCATAATGGCTAAAGTGTTTACCTCACAAACAATTGGTACAGGGTTTTATTCTCAGTGAGAGAAATTGGCTAGGTTAAAAATGGTCAACGAGGGCAGCTAGCTGAGTACTTAACTATGACTCTTTTTGAGTGCATTCATTTTTGGGCTATGAAAGTTGCTAATGTCTTGTTTGTTAATTATTTCATCCTGCGGGCTTCAAATGACTGTGTTCTCTGTTGTGAACTGGAAGAGCTCTCTACTGAGTGTGAAGACTGTGGGATGAAAATCAGTACCACCAGCTCACAAATTATGTTTCTCTCAAAAAAAGAATAAATATCTCTATGCAGGTGAAGTTAATGATCTACCCTTAAAGGAAGAATTTAGTTCTTGTTCATGAGGTGATGCTAGAGGAGAGTGTGAAATAACACTAATGGAGGGATGCCAAAGCGGCAGTACTGTGCATATTTTAGAGGTGAAATGAGAATGTTGTTGCAACATGAAGTTCTCCCATTACCAGTCAAAATATGTCACCATGTTCTCCTTTGTGATAATGAGATTAGATAGTTATGATAAAGAGGAAATCGCAAATGCCACAGGAAATGCAATAGCCATGTACATTGTCTATGAGGTGAGGACATTTTAATCTTTGGATTACCTCAGTTGTTCCTCTGGGTTAACATGATCTGGTTGAAATGATTTGGGCACCTCATAAAAATGTCAACTGGTTACCTCCAGTCAGAGAAGAAGCATACATGGCCTGCTGTGAAGAGACCTTGGAGCAATGTCATCTCATACTTAAAGAATTACATCTGTCGTCATGTCCAGAAATGCTTAGTGGTGCAGCAAAGTGATCTGAGGGCTATTGTTAGGGATAGGAAATTCTTTATTTATTTATGTGTTTATTTATTTGATTATTTATGTATATGTGTTTACCATGGTAATGCACTGATCTCAATGGACCATTTGCAGGGGTGAATAGGATCACATAAGAAATGAACAAAACATATTTAAAGATACAAGGATATGTTAGAAAAAAAATACATACACACACATTTACATTTACAAGAATATGCTACGATGTTTATTTCACGAGGCAGTTTACAATGTCAAAACTTGGATGGAAAATGGAATTATGCTTAGCAGAACTTTATGGGTAAGATGTAGCTATACTAACTGAGATGGCTTATGTTACAGGGATAACAGCATATCAATATAGAGAGGCATGAAAATGATAGAAAAGGCAAGTGAGAATAGTTACAGGAAAGGATACCATGGAAAGAAGACAGAGAAAAGGTGAGAGGAACATGCATTGGGAGAGGAGAAGAAAAGAGAAGTATGAAAGAGATGCAAAGAGAATAGATAAGTAGGATGAATGAGAGGCAGTAAATAAAAGGACAACAATGTGAGATAAGGAAGGGTGAAATGAGGATAAAGGGGTATGAGAGAACTGTAGGGGTCTTGTAACATGAGTGCAGTTGCACTTCGTTTTGGTAAAAAAGTGTGTTCTGCTGCAGTCTGCTTACCTCACTAACAAAATGACCCTATGCAGGACAAGTCATGTAAAAATGTGATGTTGGATAACAGCACTATACATAGTGTCATGTTAGGGATTCATATTAGCCACCCACGGTTGTGAACATTAGCTCTAGGTGGTGGTCGCTGTAGGTGTAACACCCTGTCTCCATGTACAAAACTGGAAAAAGGATTGATGCTGATGTTGATGTGCAAAATTTAGTCAGACTAAGAAGATGAATGTAGACCTAAATCTAGCTGGAATACAGACATAATTTCCAGAATTATGATGCTCTGTTGAAAAAGAATCTACAATTAGAGAATTGTAGCTTAGCATCAATGGCAGACAATGGAGAAGGAAGGAGGATAAATGTGCAGTGCAGTTATATAACTTACTAGCTCTCAATATAAGTGCCTGTCTGAGGTGTACTACAGAGACATGATTTACCCAATAGCTCATTTAAGGTCAAAAATAATTGTAGAGTGTATTTTAACATATAGTCCACACAATGACTATGATGGAATCCATACTCTCAGAGAAATTATGTCATATTAATTTTCAATATATTTAAGACAGCTGTCCAGTCTGCACTAGCCTTCCTCTGTGTTTCCTTTCAGTACTGCTAATAAAGTTATTACAGCAGAATATAATATTTTGTCTATACTGAGGGAGAGTAAATGAACCATACACACGCTTTGTAGAAAACAAATAAGCTTTTATTTTGGTAAAGCTGAGGAATTTATTTGGACTCCATGGCTGGAAGAGTAATGATCGTCAGCTTGCTAACTGGAATTTGACAAATGGATCACATCTGATAGTGCAAGTCAGCAAATCTTGTTTATCAACATTCACCTGATATAGCATTAATATTTTGGAACTTATAAGAAATGGTATAATGAAGAATACAAACCTTGCCATCTTTTATCATGTATACTTCTCATCTTAAGTGAAAGGAAATGGCCACAAGCTAGTGAAATGGAATGGCTGACTTGCATTATTAAAATAGTCTATTTAGTCTTTTGAAGTCTGTCACTTTAATTAGATTAAGAAGTACTCATCATTGAAATGCAAAGTAGTGCTAGTTCAGTGGTTCTGTGACACAGAGGGATACAACCATGACTGTAATCCAAACAAACCAGGATCAATTAGAGCCAAAAAAGAGGCTGAGAATAAATGTCTCTCATCTGCACACTCATTCTGTGGGGATAAAGGGTGACAAACTTCAGATATCCTCATTCTGAGCAGTGGCTGGCTGTCATTGCAGGATACTATGAGTGGTCTTAAGGATAAGTCAAGGAAGCACATGCCCAGCACTGTCAGCTGTAGGTGACTCTAGAATGTGTGGAGTATGTATGCTCTGGGCCAGCACAGAGGCCATCCACAAAAATTGCCAAGGGTCAATGGGAGTTGTGGCATATAACATGCCCTTCTGTGGCTAGCAGGTCCCCACTGAAAATATAAGGATAATAAACACAATCCTCAGAAAAGTGGAAATAAAAATGAGAGTTTTTAAGGAAGAATATAATATTGCTCTGAGACTGCAGTATCTTATTCCATCTGTTCTGAGGTACAGATATAATGGAATTACTGTATATATAAACAGAAGTGTTGTGGGGTACAGACCCTCATGTTGGGTGTAAAAGTGTAACAATACAGTATTTATACAATACAATGCTAGTGTGTGTATACAATAAGGGATAAGGGTGTATGCATGATAGAGATATTAACACACATCCATGGGGTGTTGCGATGTATGAAACTGAAGGGAAAATGCCTTAAAATCCCTGCGTGTGCAGTAACATCTGCATCATGCACACTTCCAAGTGCCTTACATACTTAGAAAACTGGAATCTGTATTTTTTGCAAACTGAATTATTCAGTTAGTAATTTCTATATGGCTATGTTTATAGTATGCTTTAATGTAAAATAGTTCCTCCACTCATTTTAACTAATTCACAACAATGTAGAGTTAAACTGATTAAATCTGTAAAATGTTGGTCTAACTTTTTCTGGGTAGTCATTTAAGGGACTATTCTGTAAAAATAGTGTGTGCTATTACATAGTCTATTTTAAAAATGGGTGCCAAGACTACACAGTGCCTTAACTGAGTTATAGCAAATGAGTGAGTCCACATGAGGAGAAAAACATCAGTCACACAGTACTTCATAAAAATGTATTGCTACATTGCACGTGACACAACCTAAGGATTATTCACAGGAGTAGTTATTTGGTGGCAACTCAAAGGGCTGAAGGACTATATATGTAATCAATAATGCTTCTTCCCTATCATTATTAAGGTTAACTTATTGCAACCCAAAATATTCACAGAAGGAATCATTTAGTGTCAACTCCCAGGAACTAAAAAAAATAAATAAATAAATCTGTCTATTTAAGCAGTAATCCTTCCTCTCAATCCTTTCATTTTTTCATAAATTGATTTTGGTGATAGCATGTTTGGAACTCTATGACAATTTTATGTATGTTTTTTTTTTTTATTTAATACTTTGTCAGGAGTGATTTGTGACAGACGAGTACCAGTAAGAGTGAAAGGGAAAGTCTACAAGAGGGTAGTGAGGCCAGCTATGTTATATGGCTTGGAGACAGTGGCACTGACAAAAAGGCAGGAGTCAGAGCCTGACGTGGCAGAGTTGAAGATGTTAAGATTTGCACTGGGTGTGATGAGGATGGACAGGATTAGGAATAAGTATATTAGAGGGTCAGCCCAGGTTGGAAGGTTTGGAGACAAAGCCAGAGAGGCAAGATTACATTGGTTTGGACATGTGCTGAGGAGGGATGCAGAGTATATTGGGAAAAAGATGCTAAGGATGAAGCTGCCAGGTAACAGGAAAAGAGGGAGGCCTAAGATAAGGTTTATGGATGTGGTGAGAGAGGACATGCAGGTGGTTTGTGTGACAGAACAAGATGCAAAGGACAGGAAGAAATGGAAACAGCTGATCTGCTGTGGCGACCCCTAATGGGAGCAGCTGAAAGAAGAAGAAGAAGGCTGTATTTTTAGATTGCCTCTTATGTCAAACAATGACTAATATTTTCTTTCCATTCTTTTGTGTGTGTGTGAGTGTGTGTGGGTGCTCATTCAAGTGTGGGTATGTGTGTGTGCTTCTGTGCCCATGTATTTAAACAATTTGACTTCTAGGTTAAGGCTAAAATGGCTGCTTCTTGTCTCTTACTGTAGTGTTTCATTTTTTTATTTAAGGAGTTTATGCTTTCCCTTTCTTCAGCAGATTTTTTTATCTCATTGACGTCTTTTACTATTCTTGCTCAGGTAATACATTTTTATTTGAGTTTTTGGTGTTTTCATTGTTATAAAGTATGTTTAATTTGCATTACTGTCCAGATTCTTGTTTTTTGGTCAAAATTAATATTATTATTATTATTAGTATTAGTTGTTGTATTGTTGTTGTTATTATTATTATTATTATGCAAACATGTATTTCAGATTTTTTTTCTATGGGGGTGCTGTATTTGACAATTTCTCATGCTAAATGACTATTAAAGATGGTGACAGATTGCTGGATGTTGAAGTTTGTTTGAAAGGATGGATATCAAAGTGAATCTGAGGACTAGATGGTCTGTGCAAGCTGTGTTCCCACTTTTGTCTTTCAGATGTGATGCACAAATAGCTGGCAGTTTGGTTGGTCAGTTCTCCAAGGCCATTTTCCAAATTACAATAACAGATCAATCTTAAGCGGCATGAATGGTATTCCCCTAGCAACTTTTAGCAATGTATTCCTTTTTTAGTTCTAATAGCATTTCTAAAAGTACTGTATTAATGTAAAAATATATTACATTTGCAAACTCTAATGTTATTTCTATAAAGTGCTATTTTAGCAGAAATGAAAATTTGCATGTCATTACTTTTAAAGTATTGTACTGGTTCTAAAATTGTACTTTAATAATTTAATTTGTTGGCTTTTCCTCCTTAGGTCCCCGCTGAAATGAGCTTGGAACCAATAGGACTAACCAGGCTTATAAAATATGAATACATTGGGTTGTGGCATTCAAGTCACAAGACATTTCCCTGCAAGCTAGAGTGCTGAAACCAAAAGCTAGTGTTCTAGCAAGGTTGTCACTGTTGTTAAAATACAGCCGGGTAGCTGTCCTTAGAGATAGTAATGATGTTCCGTGTAACTGGTTGATGTTTAATGCTGCAGTGAGTTTGCTTTTCAGCTGTACCACTCTATGGTGAAGCGGAGCTGCAGCGTTCTGGTTTTGGTGTTGTAGCTGCTGAGAAATGCCTAAACCGTAACCGAACAAATTAATATTTTCAGTTAAAAGTTATTCTTAGGTAACGGAAGAATTTGCATACCTCTCAACTGTCCAGATTTTTGGCTCATATGTTTGGTCTATTCTTCAAAGAAATTTTGGCTTTCTGGCACAACACTGGGATGATCTGAGGAGTGAAATCACTAAATAATGACATACATTTGAGTTTCAGACTCTAAACCCTTCAGAAAATGTATGTTAATACAAACCCTGTTACTCTAGCAACTTTCTAAGTTTATAAGAGCAAGATTTAATATCTGTCCCTATTTTAGGGCCTTTGCTCCGCCCCCCCCTCTTTTTGCCAGGCTTTGTCCAGATTTCTTGCACTAAGAGATTGAGAGGTATGAGAGTGTAGTTAAAGGCATAAATATGCTGAAAAACAGATGGCTGTAAATGTTGTTAGAAAGCAAAAAAAAAATGCAAATAAAACACAGGTGTAAAAAAAAAGAAATAGATAAAGTTACTACTTTAAGGTGCATGAAAAGTAAATTTGTGATCTAATATGATAACAGACTATAACACCAATTCAGAAAAGTTACTGCAAGGTGTACACTTCATGGTCACCTTATGGTAACCATTTCCTATTCAGCCCTGCAATGGTGCTTTAACATGAAGACATACAGCACCAAGGTGGGCTGCCTCTGGGGACATGCTAACTACTAAAAAGGAATTCTGCCAGAGAGGCATATGCTAATTATCCGTGTGTTCTTTCCCAGAAACACCAGTAAATATGGTTGCTCACAGACCACCATGTTAACAAACACAGTCAAATGCTTGTGCTCACCCACTGTGGTAGTGGTAAGTGCCATAGAGTTTAGTGAACAGATACTATTGGGAGTGTGTGCACGTGTGCATGTATGTGCATGTTAGGAGCTGCATGTGAGAGTGTATGTGTGAGAGTGTGTGTCTGCCTGTGGAAGTCACAGTAGGGTAAGTTAGTTAAGGATTAGTTATGGTTGGTGTGTGTGTGTGTGTGTGTGTGTGTGTGTGTGTGTGTGTGTGTGTGTGTGTGTGTGTGTGTGTGTGTGTGTGTGTGTGTGCTGCATGCGTGAATGTGTGAATTCGTGTGCATGTGTGTGTGGCGGGGCTGTCACATAGGTTCATAGATTTGTAAGTATATATTAGGCTAATGACCACCAGGGCCTTTATAAGCCTATCTCTGCAATCCAATCCAATTGCGTCTCTATGTATCATGGATGTTAATTAGGCGGGGGTATGTTAGAAAGTTTCTTGAGATTATGTGGGTGGGAACTTGTTAATTTTGGCATTGCTATCTGCATCTATCTATCAGAGAAATAGGGTCCAGACTCAGGGTGAATTTCCATTGGACAAATTACACTTAAGTAGGCTTAGAAATTGATTCTGCTTCACATTGATAGAAGGCCTGTTCCAGAGTATGGGGATCCACTGAGACACACTTCTTTCTCACCAACATGTCTTATTTATCTCACAAGCTAAATCTGAATCCTTGGATCTAGTGGTTCTGATGGTGTTCATTTTGTAGACCTGCAAAAGTTTCACCAGAGCTAGATCTGTGGGTGCCCTGTATGCCAGGCAAAGAGCACCTCTCAGCAACCTCAGATGGAGTATAGAGACAGAGATTTAAGCAGATCCATATAGGACAGTGTGTTTATATTCTGGAGTCTCCTAGAAAGGAAACTTTGTGGGCATTTCAACTGTTGCATATGACTGGTGAGGTACATGGCTAAGGGAACATTGCACTCAGTGATGGGTAAGGGCTAAATAAAACAGCACTATGACTTCAGCAGACCTGGATGCCATGTTCTTACTTATAAATTGGGTGACATAGAATGATCTCCTTACTACCTTGGCCACATGTTGGCCAAAGGCCAGATGACAATGTACATATGTTCCCTGATCCCTGACTATTAAGTAAACTCTTTGGATTGTCTTATCGACTGAGTAATTAGTCTGGATGGCAGTCTTCCCAAAAGGGACTATAATGCATTTCTTGGCATTGAGTTTTAATCCATGACTTTGGGACTAGTCATTTGTCTGTATTAGACCCTCTTGTAAGAAGTTTGCGTCATGGGGGGAATTGATAATAGCTCCCAATTTGCAGTAATCTGCAAACTTGGTTAGCCAAAGGCCATTGACATTAGCCTTTACCTCTGAGAAATAAATGTGAAATAGGAGCAGTCCCAGCATAAAACTCTGAGATACTCCACTGGTGACTGATCTCCTGGTGGAGGTGGTATCACCAATTCTAACTTTCTGGGTCCTATCTAGTGAAATGTGTAGGGATGTATGTCCATTTTAGAGAATTTGTCAACTATACCCAAATGGGGAATTTGATTGAATGCCTTAACTAAGTCCAGGTAGGCAGCATGTGCCATTTTCCCTCATGCTTTGCCTTGGTGACCCCCTCAAAGAGGTTCACCAGGTTTAAAGGGTATGACCTTCCCCTGACAAAGCCAGACTGGGTTAGTTCCAGTGTTTTAAGGCTGCCTATGTCTTTGTTGATCATTTTCATGATAATTTGCTCCATGGCTTTTCATATTAAACTAGTCCGACTAATAGGTCTGTAGTTTCCTAGGTGGACTTAATTAGTTCTGTTTGTTTCCTGTTTAGTTTAATTAGAGAGCTCCTATCATTATGGGAGTTCCTCTTCTTGATTTTAGGCATGACTTTTTTCCTTTTGTTATGTACTACATTAAAGTTTGGATTTCACCACTGTGGTTTGTTTTTGGCTTACTTCTGGTACATACATCAGTCTCTATGCAGCCATTTACATGGTTGTAGAGGTTCTCTGTGTGCAATTCCACATAGATCACTGTGAAGTCAAATTTGGGAGGCCACTGAATTTTGACAAACTGTCACATAATAGGATGCAGTTTGTTTTGGAATAGTTCCTATGTTACAGGGTTTGTTGGGGTTACCAAGTTGATTTTTATTTCAGAGTAGACAGCTTTGTGGTCCGACCTCACCAGAGGATGTGACACTAGTATGAGGGTGGGGGGTGTATCTCTCTTCCATGTTGGTGAGTACCAGGTCCAGTAAGTTTGAACCTCTGGTGGGTGGGAGCACTATCTGATCATGTGTGTTTGCTTTAACAAACTCCAATTCTTTTGCCTTTGAATATGTTTGCCAGTCTATTGAGGAGTAATTAAATTAATGATGAGTGTCTCCAGTAGGTCTAGATATGAGCTATAGTATTTTAGGGACATAGAGGTTGACCAAAAGCTTGCTAGGATATGGTATGGTACTTTGTCTGTGGTGGTTTTCACATGGATAAATTCTAGGGCATCATCCTGTTTAACTAATATAAAGTTAAGCTTGTTGCTAATACAGATTAAGAATCCTCCACCTTTTTTCCCTGTATGTGCAGCTGATGGTCTAAATGTGTGGAAGGCATTGAAGCCTTGCACTGCCAGAGTACTTTCTGTGGATTTATACTATTTCTCAGTAATGGCACAGGTGTCTATATTCTCCAGAGTGAAGAAAGCTTGTAAGGTGTGGAGTTTCTTGTTTATTCTCCTAGCACTGAGCAGTAGCACTTTTAGGTTTCATTGGGTTTTATTTGTTAAGGGGGTAGATAAAGTTTTAGCCAATATTTAGAAGCCTAGGGGAGACAGATGCAGATCACTTTGCAAAGCAATGTGGTCTCTTAACCACGTCTTTCCATGTTGACAAATATTGAATCCCCTTGGAAAGTCACCAGAAACTAAGCCAATTATTGAACTCAATTATCTTTTGTTCGTAATGTGGCATCATCCTTGGTGAAGGAAGAATTCTGCTCAGTGTAAGGTACATACCTGCCTGAGACACATATTCAGAAAAATAAAAAATGTCACTCTTTGTATAGTCCAAGGAAGTATTTCTCAGATCATTAACACCCACGTGGATTATGATAGAATCGGACTGGTACCTGTAGTGTGGTGACTTTGATACTTGCTTAACTTGGTGGATTCTGGCTACAGATAAGTAACTAACCATTATCTCCTCCTTCTTCAATCTGGTGAGCGGGGCATCTATGTCTTGTACAATAGAGTCTACTGTAACAAGAGTCTGTGCTAATATGTTACTTTGCCTTATGGTCTTTGCTCTAGGGGGTCCACTGAGTGTAGGCATATGTGTGGTATTTGATGTTGCTTTGATGAGTGCTTTAGAGAGTTCTGAGGATAGGTGTTGCATTATACAGCCTTAGGAGGTCTCTGAGGTTTAGAAAGATTGCTTTCTAGTGCCTCAGCATAGTTGGTCTATGTGTGCAGTGGACACTACGTGTGATGGATGTAGTGTGTGTGTGCGTGTGTTTGTGTGTGTGTGTGTGTGTGTGTGTGTGTGTGTGTGTGTGTGTGTGTGTGTGTGTGTGTGTGTGTGTGTGTGTGCGTGTGCTTGTGTGTGTGTGTGTGTGTGTGTGTGTGTGTGTGTGTGTGTGTGTTCTTGACAACCTTGTTTGCATGTAGATTTTTTTCATCCAGCAAAATTGCTTATGTGCATATTTCACATACTATGTTTGTTTTTTAAGGATTAAGTGGTTGTCTGTGAACATGAGGCAATTGCTACATTGCTTCAGGATGCACATATCTACCAAAGTGGCAACAGAGACATTTAGAAATTGCAAATCCATGTTGTCTGTACCTGTATTTGGGTGGGCCACTGTAGTTTATGGAATGGGTTATACAGAGGTCTTCTTGGGTGGTCTCTAGGGTTTGGCACTAAACTATGTTAGACTATCATATGATGTGATAGCAGTGCTGTTTAATGTGCAAATAAACTGCTCTAAGCTTTTCTCCATGCAATGTCTTTGTTTTAGCCACACTGAGTGACAGGTTTCTGTTCTAAGGGACGTTTTATAGATACATTTATTTTTTGGGGCATTTGTGTCTCTAGCTTCTTGATGTAATAATACCAAGTTAGATTGCTTGCAAATGTAATGCTAAAACAAAACAACTTAAACTATCTTGACAAGACAGTTTCAAGTATTAGGGACATTTAGAATGATTTAAAGGCAAAACCAATAAATAAAGCAAAAAAGAAAGCAGTAGCAATCTAATTATTTATTCACTGATATTTGATTACCAGGAAAATCCGACTGGGTATAATGCCATTTTCAACTGAGGCCTGGGAAGAAAAGCTCCAAAGCATTTTAAGAACAATAATTTTCTAATCTTACAAAATAATACAAAAACATCTATAGTTTAAGTAATTCTACCAAATTAGACATAATATAAAGACATTTGTTAAGAATAGCTACAAGTTATATGACATTGACTTAATATTTAAAAAAAGATTTATCTGGTTTATGGTGAAATTAAAGGTAAGTTAGTATAATACAAACAGGAATGCAATATGAAGTGAGAGGAAAAGCAGGCCTAGGGTATATTTAGTGAGAAAACCAGGGGAGAGAAATTGATAGAAGTAAGGAAGTGAGTGAAGACAGGAGAGTAAGGAAGTGTAAGGTATGAATAGGTACTTGTTCACATTTAATGATATAGTTTATCCTGGTGTTGATCAAGAAATGAGTCAATTTTTTGCTAGCAAGTGTTTAAAAATAAGTTTGAAAGATGGGGGGGGGGGTTGACTTAAGTAAAGAGTTCCAGGTCTTAGCAGCATGGTATAAGTATAGACGTAAGTACAACCTAAGAAGGTTTCATAGGTCTGAGGATAGACAGGAGTTTTTGTTCATTGGATCATAATGATCAACTGGGAACATAGTTATGTAGAATGGTCTTTAGTGTTGTACAAGCAGATGGATACTGAATAATTTAAACAGGTTGTAAGAAACTGTGTACATGTTAGGGGATGGGATAGTTTTAACCAATTTAGTTTTTTAACACTATTAAGCTGTGGATTCTGAAAGGTGTAGTTGCCAAAAATTTAGCAACTTTGTTGCAGCATTGTTCAAGTTTTGATTTTTTGTGATACCTGGAGGTTAGTAAGGACGAGAGCACCATAATGGAGTGTGAGGAGGAGAAAAGTAGTGGCAAGTTTAGCTTTAGCTGTGTTGTTGATAATGTTTTTGGCTCAGTAAAGCATCACTAGTTTTTAATGAGTTTTTCTTATGCAGTTTTGTATATGCGTGTGGAATTTAAGATTATTATCCACTATCATCCCTAATAATTTGCTATGAAAAGGGACTACAGCAGTTGTATTACCAAGAGACAGAGGACTTTAAATTTTGTTTTTTTCATGAGTGATTTGGCAAAAAAAAAAAACAAAAGTAATATATATATTTTTTTGCAGGGGGTGGTGGTTAGCATGAGATGTGAGTTGCAAAGTCATGTTTTCAGCTTCCTGAGTTTTTTTTTTTTTTTTTTTTGAGGTGTGCCATGTTGTCAGATGTGCAAATGTGTGAGGAGTCATCTACATATTAGAGAAGCCTGTTATGTGGATGTGTGGAAGGTGTTAAAAGAGGAGGGGACCAATGATAAAATTTTGTGTTAAACCAGCGATGACTGTGAAGTATGAAAACAGGATGCAGTTCCATTTGACTTAACTGATACCTATTGTATAGGTAGATTTTGAACCATAGAAGGGTGGGCTGAGGGAGTCCAAGTGAGGTATTTCAAACAGAATTTTCTGTGACAAATTGTGGTGAAGACTTTAAACAAGTGTAGAGATAAAGAGGAGACTAGTTTCCCATTATCTGTAGCTTTATTGACAGTATCTAAATAGGTTAGAAGTGCAGTTTTAGTATTATGAGAGAGATGGAAATCATGTTATGTGGGGGATAGGAGTTCTTCTTACAACAGATAATTTAGCAGTTGTTTTTAAATTTTAATTTTGGAGAGGGGGATAAGATTTGCCATAGATCTAAAGTTATTAATATCTGTTGAATTTCCTCTTTTGTGCAGATGGATAAAGAGTGACTTTTTCCAGATAAATAGAATGTGGAATTTCTGGATTGACCTATTTGTAATGATTGAAACAAGATAAGCAATGCTATTGTCTGCTCTTCAAAGGTACTTGCTTGGAAAGTCAGTGTCTGAAGTAGAGTATGGTTTAAGTTTGTTTGACAGTAGTTGTTTATAGGATGATGGCACAGGTTTGAAGGTGAAAGTTGATGTGCTGATATGTGACTGTTGGCAAGGTTGGGATTAGATGTTGAGGAATCCTTCATTAGAGATGCTATACTATCTATGGAATAAGAGTTGAATTGTATCGCAGTTTTGAGTGGTGAGTTATTGGGAGAAGGATTAGGGTTGAATTTTAGGCAAGGTACAAGATTTCTTTAACGACTGTCCATAATTTTATTGAGTTGTGTTTACTACTATTCTGAACATTACTACAGTATATTTTTTTGTCTTCTTTTATTTGTGTTTTAGTAGATTGCAAAGCATTCTGTTGGTCTCAAGATAGTGTGGTCTTTTATATTTTGGCCAAACTTTCCATGCTTTTTCTCTGTTCTGCATTAGCATTTTACCCTTTTTGGATGGCCAAATTGCATTATTGGTTTTTAGTCTCTTATTTCAAGAAGGTACAAGGCTTTTTAGGATATTCAGGAAATGTATACTGAATTCATTTACAGCTTCATCTAAGGGAGGATTTTTAGGAAGTTCCAATTAATAGATGATAGGGTAGTAATGGACATTTCTTGGTAAAACTTGGAAAGGTTGAGAGTTGTTTTATAAAAATGTTAAGCGGATATGTGAGATGTCTGGTTGCGCAGACTCGGAGATTGTCACTGAAACAGTCTGACATTGTACCTGTGGTGGTGTATTTGCTAGGACTGATACTAGGATTCAGTCTAATAGGGAATTTGATGCCTTGCTATAATGTGTGGAGTTATTAATTAGTTGTGTGAAATCAAATAAGTTTATACTAGATATAGTGGAGTTAAAGTTTATAACCAACCAACTGGCATTCATATTACCTAGTAGTATTTTTTCTTGTGGAATTGTTATGGATATCCAATGTAGGATATCTTTCAGTATAGCTGCGCTGTCACCAGGAGGGATGTAAATGACAGTAATACATATTTGTTTATAATTGTTTATTTTTCAAGAAAGTAATAAGAAGTTCTGCTGAACTGAATTTTGGTATTGATTTGTTATAAGGGAAAAGTGAGAGTTGTTGGGAAATATTAAAGCAATACCATCATCTTTCCTCTTTATATGGTCATTATAGATGATATCATAGCTGGAAGTTATAACTTCAGAGTAATTTATGCTTGTTTTAAGTCAAGTTTCAGTTACAGTGAGAAATATCAGACTTAGATTGGGTAATCCAGGCATGTAGCTCAGCAGTTTTATTTCTTATGCTTTTAGGATTTATGGTAGAAAAGGCTAGATTGCTGGGGTTAGGGGTTGATTGTTTTGAGGTTAGAGTAATGTGTGGAAGAGAATTGTCTTGATGTTTGTTGTGATAGGTGGGCTAAGATTAGGGTGAATGTCTTCTCCAAGAAGGATTTTAGCATATTGGGGAATTATTGGTATTTGTTTTTTGGAGACTACTTTCCCAATTTATTTTATTTTGGTTTGAGTTGAAATGGTGTTAATCAATCTGTATTTGGAGTAAATGGAGTAAAAAAGTAAGAGGCATCAATAAACATGTTTAGTGTGATCTGTGGAGTGTGTAGGGAAGTAGTATGGATAGGTAGTTAAGACAGAGTTGGAGATATACTGACAGCTATTATAGAGTCTTGGTAGAATAAGAGATGACCAAATAGGAGGAGAAGACTAGAAGATTTGCTGAGGAGTGGCATGATTAACTAAAGGGATTTATATTTTATTGATGGCAGGTATTGGTGAAGTATGAATTAAAAAGTAAACAAGAAGTTGCAAAGCAGAAGGGTATTTGGTGGTGTTGGAGTCTGAAAGCTGGTTAGAGGGTACGTAAGAAATAAATATTTTCTATGAAGAAACAGTTAGGTTGTCCTGATGTATTCACTGGAATGTAAGGAATAGAGTGTTTTAAAAGGCTAGAGTATGAGGATGTAGTTAGAATAGGAAGACGTAAAGATTTATTTGGGAAACGTAAAAGACACAATGTAGAATAGATAAGTACTGTCAGGGAGAAGTGTGATTATGAATGGATACAGTGCAAAGCAGTATGGGATGGAGAAGAGTAGTTAGGAATGGTGCTAAAAGATTAAATGGAAGTTGGGAATTATGTAAAAAGAAACAGGAATATTTGTATAATAGTAGTAAGGTTGTGTGGGAAGGGTTAGGGAATAAGAGTAACAATGAAATGTGCATGTGGGAAACTATAACAGTTAAAATTAACAAGGATGGAGCAGTATTAACTCTGGATCTCTTCAAAGCATAGCAAGAATGCTGAGCAGATAGGAGATCTGGGGAAATGAGCAGGAGACAATACATAGTAAGGGATGTTTACTGAAGGGAAATACTGGTTTGCTAGCTGGGACTTAGTATTATGGATATATGGAAAACAGTGGGTCGGAATGAACTTAAATATGTTACAAAATGGACAATAGCAATGTAAGAGGGGAGAGAAGGACGTTGAAAGTCTGATTATGATAAGAAGTTGAAGCCAGAGACACAGCCTTTTAAAACCACAACAAGAAAAGAGTGGGAGGGTTAGGAAAAAATTCAAACTGGAACTCTAGTTTTATGGCTAGAATTTCGGAAGTGTTTAGCTTAATAATCTCTTAGTAGAGGGTGGGACAGGCTCAAAGAACAGTTGGAAAAAACAGCAGCAAGTTAAACAAAAAGGCAATGGAATGCAACTTTAAGCAGGTATATACAGCTATAAAAAGTACTGTAGCAGAAATCGTGGAGCAGAATTCACAATACTGCCACTGCTGCAATCCTATGATAGACTAAACAACCAAACTATGCAGACATTTACTAGTAACACTGTAATAAATGACTAAATGAAACAAATCTGACAATCCTGCCACAACTGTGAAAGGAGCTACAAGTCTGAGCCTCCTCACTGGGTCTAAAATAAAAAAAATAATGTTTGTATGCAATTCTGCTTATGGAAATAGAAGTACAGTACAATGTATAAAAATGTTAAAATCTTGCAGTAATAAACAATCTTCACACAACTGCAAATGGAGCTAAAAGACTATGGTCCCAGAACAAACTAAGAAAAATGCAAACAGATAACTTTTTTGGCTAAACCATGGACAAAAAACAGTGAAGTACAAAAATGTATCAACATACAGAGCAGGATTTAAATAAGATGCTTTTTTTCTTCCCTTTTAATGAAAAGCTTGTATCCCACACCTTTCATAGCCTTGACTAAAGATACTTCCCAAGACTAATGAGCATATCCTGTTATGTTAGGGGTGGGGGGTGGCAACCACTTGACTCTGGGGATTTGCCTCATACTGTGTGTTACATGCACTTATAAAAAGAAAGGAGATGGGGATCAAATCAAAAGCAACACTAGACACCAGTAATAGTCCACATAGAATGTCTTAAAGGCACTTATAGAAAAACAAAAATGAAAGAAAATATGGGTTGGAGGACACTAGACTCCAGGGATACAATAAATAGAGTACTTTAAATGCATTAAAAAATTAAAACCTGCATAATTTCAAAGAGGAAATTTAGTCCTCTATGCTCTCTAATAAACACCAGAGGTTATCTGAAATTGTAGTTAAAACTGAGAAAAAATATAAAGTAAAACGGAGGGAGGGATATTTAAACCCTACACCCTTGACAAGGGAAACACCAGTATTAACTCACTATGCTTATTTATGTGCTAGTGTAGCAAGTGTTTATTTTTCATATAATAAGATGGTTTCTGGCATTATATATTGATGGCAACAGTTGGTAAATTACAAGGGAGAGGGGCATGGCATATATAAGCATGCCTCACAATCTTGGTAGCACAAGGAACCTTGACAAAGCCAAACATAATTGGAGGGGATACACATGCCCACAATCAAGAATAGATTTTAATTATTCCTCTTATAAACTTAGACATTTGCTAGCATTATGGCTTTTGCATTAGCATGCAGTTACTGGAGGATATGAAATCTGAAACTGAAATCAACTGTAATTCTCAACAGTTTGCCAGAAAACCACAAATTCGAAGAAGAATAGAACAAAATATGAGGCTAAAATCTGGACATTCTGTTAAAATCTAGACAGTTCAGGGGTATATGCCTGTAAGACACAACTGCTGTAACACTCTATAAAATATACAGTAGGGACAGTTGAAAGGGCTGGAGGTGTGTCTGGGGGGTGGGGGTAGGCAAAAGAAACACTATTTGACACCGGGGTGAATTGTTGAAAACTGAGCCAGAGTTGCTTAAAAAGTTCATGGAGTGGCAGGTTTAGCGTGATAATGCAGTGTCTGCATAATAAGTATGAAACTAATGTCTGGTATTCCTAACTGTCTGCAATCATCTATGATTTACATGGGCAGTAAAAACATAAAAGGAGACATCAGGGACAGTCTGTCAACTCAAGGACAAGGAAAGGTTATGTTGGTTTGTGTGTGTGAATGTATTTGAATATATGTGTGTGGCAGAATGAATGAGGGGAATGTTCATGCCAACATAATGCATGGACCGCTAATGTTAATTACAACAGGATAGTGCTGACTGGGGTTCCTATCATGTCGTCGAACATTTAGATTGTAGAATGTCTAAATGTCTAAACATAAATGTCCCAGGGAAAAAAATGTGCTTGGTCGTCATCTGGGATTTACCTTTTCCCTGATGTAGAGCAATCTCGAAGTTGGTATATTTAGTTAGGTGGGGTGTGGGTAAAGCCCCCTTCTTGGTTAGGGTTTTAAAGGTTTTTTTTTTTTTTTTTTTTTTTTTTTTTTGGCCAAGCAAATTTTTTCACTGGGAAAAAATTTGTTTAATTGGTCATTCGTGGTTTTCAGTGTTCGACATTTAAGTGTCGATGTTTAGGCGTTCGACAATCTAAATGTCTGACGTTGTTATACAGATGCCTGATTGGCACTAGTGGTAGTTAAGAGCAATTCAGAGATATGCAAATTAGCCAAAAATGAGGTCTTTCCTCATTATGGCTAACATGTCTGTGAATCTCAGATCTCTACTTCATGTGAACAGACTTTTTACTGCAGCTGTTAACATCAGCACTGGGGGTCTTTCTGAATCATTGGGTATGGTTTGATGGAAAAGTCTTAATATTTTGTTTTTTTACTTATTTGCTGAATCTACATCAGCAATCATACTTGACTGAAGTGTGCCTTTTTCACATATGACCTTTTAAAGTAAAATAAAATCTTCACCACTGACATGCAAGAGAGAAACTATAATTTGCATGCAGCATATTACAAGTTAGCTGCTCTTTATTCAGGCCAGTTGCTCATGAATAAATGCAAAATAAGTGTCTGAAAAAAATTTACTAGATGATTTAACTATGGATATAATGTGAACATTCTTCACAGTTATACTAATTATCATTTAGGTAATAAATAGTAATACTGGTTCTAAATTTTGAATTCCTAATTA
This sequence comes from Protopterus annectens, assembly GCF_019279795.1. Taxonomy (NCBI): domain Eukaryota; kingdom Metazoa; phylum Chordata; order Ceratodontiformes; family Protopteridae; genus Protopterus; species Protopterus annectens. Next base: position 1,719,782,781 of record NC_056733.1, on the reverse strand, counting down.
TAAATGATTGAAAGCTACATACTTTGGGACCAAAAATTAAGAAGACCTTAATCTAACATTTTATTGAATATTGAGGATGCACTGACATGAAAAGCTTAGAACTGTAATCATAATGAGTATGGTAGGAGTTTGGATGAGGCACTTTATAAGAAATATTTTCTAAGTCAAACAGATGGAGACTGTGCTTGTGCTTTGTGTAGCTGCTAGCACATTGGCTTGAGTGTTTGTCTGTGCAAACATGAAATACATTTTTATTACTGCTTCCCCTACATCTCTTTGAGATAAGAAAACACTGAAAAGAGAAAAAAAACTGGTTGGATCTTCTACCTGGTGATCCTTTCTTAAAAAGCATTTCTAAAAGGGGCAGCATCCCTCACTTTCAGTGCGAAGGCATGCCCCCCACACACACACACCTCCAAATGTATATATACACCAAAATAAAGGCTGTAAAAATAGTGAAAAAAGGAAATACCAAACACAGTGCTATCACTGTCAGTGTAATTATTTGCTGTAGACTGCAGCAATCAGGGGGTTTAGACTCAATGAGTTTAAATTGATAAACTGAATCTTCCATTTGGTACTCATTGACTTGTTTTTTGGCCAGTTTATATTATTACATGTATAATATACAACATACCTTTTTTCTTTTGTTTGTAAATAATTTTATAGAATACAGACATCAAAAAAGGGAAGAACAGCGCACTAGCTCAAAGTTATTTATTTTAAATTACCAAGGAAGCAAATGCAGAATGAAGCAAATATTTTTGAATCGCATTTAGGATGAGTCTTTATCTTACAGAATTTATGCCCATATAGTATTATAAGTCTACTGGGCAAAGTTAGGTTCAGAATCCAATAGCTCATAAAGTATGACTGTGGCCTGCATTTTATTTTGTCTGTACAATTCTGCCACATTATCTATTTATTTATTTAGTTATTTATTTATTTGTCTGCATTTGCTCACTATTAAAGTCCAACTAGGCAGAGCCCATATTCAGTGAAAGCATGGGGAGGAAAGCTCAACAAGACAGTTGCATACCTAATTCTATGAGATTAATAACTGTTAGAAAATATAATTGGTATATGAACAGATACTGGCACATATAGTATGCATAAGTACAATTAGGAATGTGATATTGATACATAGTATACATAAGAACAATATGAACATGACATACAAGGTCTTCAACATCTATCCTATGAGGATCATCTGAAATCACTGTCACTTTATTCTGTTTTATACAGACTACTCAGAGATGATCTCTGCCTTGCATGTAAGGCAGTCTTTGACCCTGCTTTATTGGAAATGCTGCATATCCGTAAATCAAATGGAGCACGGGTTACTTGCTCTAATAGCCTTACCTTGGTATGTGACATTAATAAAACCTGCTGGAGGGACAGGTTTGTCTTCCAGAGGTTACCACACCTTTGGAACAGGCTCCCACTTCATGTTAAACAGAGCACCTCATTGGCCTCTTCAAACACAGTCTGGACAATTGGATGGGTAACTGTCAATTCACCCGAGAGGTTTCCCCTATGCCCTTCTTGGACAGGGGTGATAGGTGCTGACCGTGGAAATAAGGGTAAAACTTGGCTAGGCTTGTAAGTGCACTAAGGTCATTATCCTGGTAACCTCCTATGATCTTATGATCCTATAGAATTTACATAGTACTTCTTGACATTCATATATTGTTAACAAAATCAGTTCTGTTTAACAACATATAGATATACATTTTTTAACATTATTAATTCATTTAAAAGTCATAAAGGCACATTAAATTTGGTATATAGCAGTAGCTGTAGAATTGATCAGGACTATAGAATTTTTGTAGTTTGCTGTTGGTTGATAGAGAGAGCGAATAGTCAATACAGCTACAAGGATTCAAGATAGAAGGTTTAACATTTGTAAGTAAAAGAGATTGATGAGAAAGTTGGAAGTAAGGTGGAGGGTGAATGAGAAGGGTATGGCTACAGAGTAGTGAGAAAAAACAAATAATTTTAATTGACTACTGATATTAAGAAAAATATATTGATGTATTAAACTAAGACCATGTGAAGAAAATATTGTAATTTGGAAATAAATAGTGACAGGGAAAAGAGATGGCAAATAATTGTAAGAGGCACTGAATTTGTTTAATGAATAGTTTACCTGTGAAGTGTGCACATTATATTTATAGGTAATGCTATCTAGGAGTAGTGCAAGAGCATACTAGAGGAGGTATTATAACAAGCACAGTCTTAAAAACCATTTCTGTATGATGCCGTGCATAACTTATCTATAAATATGTATTCACCCTGCAAAAAAATCAGGATTAATACTGTTCAGCTAGAGTGAAAAAAATAGTTATTAACTGATTCACACTTCTCACATAATGAATTAAGTGGTACATCAGACAAAGTAATATCATGAAGCTGAAAATATAGTAAAGAAAATGACTGGTTTCAATAGGAACTGAAGAAGGATCTTCATGTATGTACAAGCATACCTTTCCTCTGCTCACTGCATGCACTCTCCTTGCATATCTTACATCCTACCAAAACTCCATCATTCCCCCACTCAACCACTACCACTGTACTACTACTCACACCACCACTCATGTCTCACCCACACTCAGCTCCCCTCCAACCAGCTCAAGAACCATCCCTATGCACCCTCCACATATTCTACCAACTATATTACTCAAACATAAAGCTTCCCTACAACTTAACATAGTAACCCTCCCACCATACCTATTACCCACAGAGCACAATCATAAAGTTTCCCTTATAAACAAACACATTCAACAACTGAGAAAACTAATAATCTCATGCATATCAAAACTAGCCCTAAGTGGAGACATAAACCCCAAACCTGGCCCTACCATCTCCAACCCCAATCCTCATAATCAGACTAGAAACCACAACTTCTCCCATATTACAGCCAATAGAAAGCCAATTGACTGCCTTCTACCAAGCCTAAATATTAGAAGTATATCAAACAAAGTACATGAACTCCATGCCATCATAGACTTGTACTCCCCAGATATAGTCATCCTAACAGAAACCTGGCCAAAACCTCACATTACCAGTGAGCAAATACTCCCTACAGGTTACGGCATACTAAGAGTAGACCGGCTAAACAAAAAAGGAGGTGGTGTAGCTATAATATTTAAACAGCATCTAAACATCCAGATCTTAAAATCATCAGCTCCACAAATAGGCAATGAAGAAATAATATATACCAACCTCAAAATTAACCAAAACAAAACCATCAACATAATTGGATGCTACTTCCCACCTGGCCAAAACATCCCTCCACTAGAAAACCTCTTCAGCTGGTCTACCCACCATCTCCCCCAAGAAACTATCATCTTAGGTGATTTCAACATTGACTGGCAATCCCGTTCTGGCAACAATCCAACCCATCATATACACCTTCATGGCTTCACCCAACTAGTCCAGTCACCAACCAGGATAAATAAAAACTCCAACAAGCACACTACCCTGGATTGGATACTAGTCAGTAAGAGCCCCCAGTCATATATAACATGCTGCTTATCAGATAGCCTCAGTGATCACTCCCCAACATTCCTACTCAGAAAATACCTATACCAAGCTAAACCTGTCATCTACTGTCAAATACGTAAAAAAACTAAACTTTAGCCCACTCACATTCATCTCATCCCTCAAAGAATATAACTGGCATCCTCTAAAGTACCTCAGTCTAGATGATGCAGTTGAATTTTTTAATACTACCTTCCTGAACATCCTTAATTACCATGCCCCCATAAGATTTTCCAGAAGCAAAGCACAACCCTCCCCATGGCTACAGAAAACCATTAAGTCATAAACGAAAAGCAGGGATAAAGCCTGGGAGCACTGGCGCAAAACCAAAACCCCCTCAGCTAGACAGAAATTCCTAGAACTACGCAATAGAGTCAAAAAGCTAATAAAACAGGACAATTTCCAGTACTACCAGTCTGCCCTAGACTCCTCACAACACAGCCCCAAACAATTCTGGTCCTCCATAAACTCCATCATCCACCCAGGTAAAGTCAGTACCCCTCCTCCTAACATCCCTCACTCCTTAGAAAATATTGCTACCTCATTCAACACACACTTCAACCAAACCATACTATCACTAGCTAAACAACACAACCCCCCCCCTCCCCTCCAACCCACACCTTCAACTAGTAATCTCCCCACTGCCTTCTCTTTTTCTCCTGTATCTACCTCCAACAAAAAAAACTCTTAACTAAACTTAAACCCACCAAATTAGCAGCAGACAACCTCCCAAGTGAATACCTACAAATCGCAGCTGATGCTCTGGTCTACCCAGTATACATCTTGATTAACTGATCTCTGTCAAAAAGTTACGTTCCCACACTGTGGAAAGTATCACATATAATTCCCCTCCACAAAGGCGGACCCTCCGCAGAACTAACCAATTATTGCCCCATAGCTATTCTCTCTCTACTCTCTAAAATACTAGAGAGATGCATACACTCTCAGGTCTCAGACTACCTCCTTACTAACAACCTCCTTTCCAGTACTCAGCATGGTTTCCGACCAAACCATAGCACCACCACTGCCTAACTCTCCTTTACTAACACTATCCTTCAGCATAAAAACAATGGCTATCTCTCCTCTGCTACTTTCCTAGACCTATCTAAAGCATTTGACATGGTCCCACACAAACAACTTATCTCTGTCCTCAATAACCTATCCTTCTCACAATCAGTCACCAACTGGTTTCAGAGTTACCTTTCTGACCGCCAACAATCCGTTGTTTGGCAGAATGACATATCTCCCCAACTACCTGTCTCCATAGGGGTTCCCCAAGGATCCATCCTTGGACCCCTACTCTTCTCTGTTTACACCAATAATCTAGCCTCTGCCACCAAACATGGCACACTCATACAATATGCAGATGACTCGACCATCATCTGCTCAGCCCAGTCCCTACCCAAACTGCAAAAAGTCACACAGGATGCCTTTTCCTCTGTTGAAACATGGTTATCTGATGCACAATTAATACTCAACCCAAACAAAACTAAACTACTCATCTTCCAACCCACCAGACCTACTCAAAACAACCCTCACTTTAACATCACAGCAAAAGACAACACCACTATATACCCAACTGAATACACCAAATTGCTAGGAGTGGAAATAGACAATAAACTAAAATTTGACATTCACATATCCATGACCATAAAAAAAAATCCACAAAAAACTAGGAGCGTTATACAGAAATAAGCAATTTCTCACCAAAGCAGCAAAGATTTCAATAGCAAATTCCCACCTTATCTCCACCTTACTTTATGCCTCTCCAATATATACCAACCTAAAGCAATGTGATCTAAACAAGCTAGAGACCTACTACAACAAAATCGCCAAATTTGCCACAGGGGCATCCTACCATAGTCACCACTGTCTCTCACTTGCTGAACTGGGCTGGCTTGAACTCCCTCACATCCTTCAGTGGTATCAACTCTCACTCACCCACAAACTAGTAAACCATCCACTAAATGTCCCATCCCTCCAGAATCTACTCCAACCCTATCGCAGCACCAGACCACTAAGATCCAGCAACAAAAATCACTTGCAGATCACTAAAGCCAATAACTCTGCTGGTGAAGCACTATTCTCTTGTGCCATAGCCAAATTATAGAACTCACTCCCACCCACAATTACCTCCATACCATCATGCACCCACTTCAAAACTTTACTAAAAGCGCACCTAAAAACATGCTGGCTATGCCCTTGCAACTCCCACTCTAATATCATCCACCCCATCCAACCACTACCTTTCTTTCCACTCCACTAACTACCTTGATTATAGCAAGCTCAGATGCTCATAAGCCTAGTACTTATTATACAGCAAGAACTTCTCATTGTAACATTTGTTAATGTCTGTTATGTACTACACAGATAAAGATTCTAGTTGTCTACTGATGTACTATGTTCTTCATCTGTAAATGTGTTGTAAGTAATTGCTATGTTAAATTGTTAATCGCTATGTAATCCAATGTAACTACTGTCTGTTTATTTTACTGTGGAGCTTTTTTCCCCGGGCCTCCGCTGAAAATGGACCCATGTCCAGTCGGACACTCCCAGTCAACAAATTTAAATAAATAAATAAATAAATAAATAAATAAATAAAAATAAATAAATAAAAGTATTTGTGTGTGTGTGTGTGTGTGTGTGTGTGTGTGTGTGTGTGTGTGTGTGTGTGTGTGTGTGTGTGTGTGTGTGTTCATACACATTCTGTTTACTAATGATATTGTTGGATCATTTAAAGTAAGCTGTATAAATTCTAGATGTGCTCTATCACAGCAAGCCTTCTTTCAATGTTACAATCAAGTTTTTTTTTGTGCATCCTTTTTTCCCTGACTTGGAGATGATAGACACTTTTCAATCCAAATATTTCTTCTGCAACTTAGAGGACATTTTTTGTTAATGACTTACCCTTGGATTCAGCAAGCCCTGCATGGCGTGCATGATTAGTGTAAGAGGTAATGTTGGCAATATGGCAGCCGAGAGATCCACGTACGTGCCCGTTTGATGTGCACGAGCGCTCTTGCACTAGTTCTGCACATTCCCAGCCCCTGTATGCAAATTACCCCATTTGCAAGTGAAAACCATGCAAATGAGGTAAATCTGTTATCCAGGAAGCTGGAATCAGGCCGTGCAGGACTAGCGTAATCAGCAGAAATGTACTCGGTTAGTAACCAAGTACAGTTCTGCAAAATCCAAAATGGAGACATGACAGCTCCAAATAAAAGCTGCATATCATTGAGGAAGCATGCCAAAGGCCAAGTATAAGTCCATTGGCATTGCAAACAATACAAAAAGTAAAAAATCAAACTTTTATTTTATTTTAGCCGATCTCAGCTGAATAAGCATAGGGCAGCGGTGCGCAAACGGGATCGGAGAAAATAAGAAAATAAACCTAAAACAAGCATTATAACTAAAATCAGTATTCTGCCAAACAAGTCAATGGCAAGCAAAAGACAACCTGGCCAGTGAATAGTGGTTGCTATGGGAGGACGTGCAGTGTGACACATGTAACTGCATTAGCAGGCAATCCTATGCTAATGAGGGGAAGGGTAGTGAATCCCAGTTTTCCCCAGCATGTAAGGCAGGTCCCAACAGTGTAAGAGTATGAATAGCTGAGTGCAAGACTAGGAGGTAAGTGACATCATGGGTGGGTATGTCAGGCATACTGTAAGCAGATAGGAGCCCTGTGGCTTGGGTATGCTCCTAGCTTAGCACAGCTAAGCTCGGGGGATGTCTAAACCTGCCTAGCACTCTTTACAAAGTGTAAGCGGGTGTGCGTGCCGTGCACTGGGTGTTACAGGAAGAAAACAGAAGTTAAAACAGGAAATAACAGCAGTGTGTGCACATTTGAGTACTCTCTGTGGTGCACCCCCGGGCTCAAACAGAAGGGCAATGGGAAGGGAAAACAGCAGTAGAAAGGTAATCAAGGAGAACTAGCTTAGCTGGCAGGTGAAATGTATCAGAAGCAGCCAATTACACAGGCAGCAGACCAGCCCAGAACACTACTATAAACTAAGCAAACACCTTCTCCACTGTTTTTTCCCACACTCTACACCACCGGTTTATACAAGTGGGGAAATTTTAACAAACAAACCTGCAAATTGAGAAGGGCTGCTGCAGACAACATAGAACAACATGTGCAAGAGGCTGAGGGTGGAGAGGATGTGCATGTTGCTGAACAACCCACAGTGAGGAGATGGAGAAGAATGTACAGACCCAGGGTAACCTACCAGGGGCTACATGAGCTGGAGATAGTGGACCGCTATAGGGTGGACAGAGACCTCCTACAGCAAATAGTTGAGCTGTGCTGGCCACACCTTACACACCAAACTGACTGATCCCAGTGGATACCAAGGTATTTTTGGGCCTAGGTATACAAGCCACAGGTTCCTCCCAAAGCACAACTGGGGATATCATGGGGATCTCACAGGCATCAACATCCAGAGTATTCCACCAGTTCCTGGATGCCATGTCAGCACATGGCAGTGAGCATTTCCTCAACACCCGTGAGGTGTTGACCAGCAATATGCATCTCTTCCACCAAATAGCAGAATACCCTTCAGTTGTGGGTGCTATGGACTGCACACACATACACATCAAAGCACCACCCGGTGAGCAGGCTAGGGCCAACATCAACAGCAGGGGCATCCCGTCTACCACTGCCAGGTCATATGTGATGCCCAGGGCATTATAATGAATGTGTGTGCTGACTGCCCTGGAAGCTATGGTGATTCCCACATATGGCATCTGACGCAGCTGTACCAGAGATTTGCCAATGGAGACATCCCCTACGGTCACCTAGTGTGGGATGCTGGGTACACACTGGAGCCTTGGCTGATGACACCCATCAGAAATGCACACACACCTGAACAAGAACACCATAATGAGGCACATACACAGGCTAGACATAGAACAGAGGGTGTGTTTAGGATGCTCAGGTCACGGTTCCAGTGTCTGAACACATCCGGTGGAGCCTTGCAGTATTCACCAGCTACATGTTCCCAAATTGTTATGGCATGTGCTATGCTACACAATATGATCCTGTGGAAACAGCTGTAGCAGGAACAGCATTGGGCAGAGCCACACAGACCCCCACCAATGCCAAGGCCTGCACAGGCACAGAGTGACCTGGAGGAGGAAGAACCTGAGCCTGCCCCAGTAGTTAGAAGGAGGCATGCCCAGTATGCCCTGGCCTTGGCAAACAGGCAGCAAATAGCACATGCACTGACCCTACTGTGTCCTAGGGAATGACACTTCTCTCTGACTCGCATATACAGTAAAAGGGATGCCAAACATGACACCACCTGTGCTCAACCATGTATAGGGAGTGTACTATGTGCATCTGACATAGGCAGCACTCCAGCACCATCCACAAGTCTGGCACACCCACAAGGTAAGTCAAGCAACCTACCAATTGCCAAATGGAGTAGAATGTGTTGTTACTTGTAGCTATGGTATGGATGTGAGCATGCAATGGAATTGGGTGGCTGAATGTTATGGCAGTAGACAGTAGACACCCATAGTGGCACCCTGACATGTGTAACACATACTGGAGTCACCAGAGTAGTCAGTACTACACAGGGTGTCAAAACCCACTGCAGGAAATGTGCTGAGTGACATGTGTGTCCGTATGACCCACACATGCCAGTCAGGATGGTTCACATACCCAGCAACAGCCAGCAGGACAGGTGTAGACAAACCCAAACAGGGCCTGTGCCATGGCCCCAGAATGATGGCCATGGTTAACCCTACCCCCAGGCCTACACAGACAGACCACAGCAGGGCAGACAGTGGGATGTTAGCTCTGAAGGGTAGGATGTCAGACAATAATGTGTAGGGCAAGCAAATCCACGATCTGTAGTACACTGGTGTGCCACTAGTCAACATGATAGTTAGCAATACAGAATGAAATGGAGTACATGACATACCAATACAGTCATAGCAAATGTTTACAAGTATCACTTGTGCCCACCCCATCCTACATAGCAATGTAATAACAGTCAGGTGTGCCCCCCCAACTCCTGTGTATAAATGTAGAAACAGTCAGGTGTGACCACCCCCCACTATGCAGAAATGTAGTAACAGTCAAAGCCAACTGATCAATGGATAGCCTGCAGAACACAGCATGCTACCTGTTGGTGTACAACACAAAGGTCAGAACTGCAGCACAAACTACCTGGGCATGATCCACACATTCACTACAGATGGCCATACTGGGCATGCTCACACACACACAGAAATGAAGGCAATGTCAGTAAGCAGCAAACTGAAAGGTCATACTGGGCATGCTCACACACTTAAACACATGAAGGCCATGAATGCAAACACCAGTGGACCAGACATATCTGGCAGTTGCAGATGTTAGTGCAGACACTTGTCAGTATGCACCACTCATGCCTTGCACACACAGTGGATAGGAATACAGACATGTATGTCAGGGCGACACACTATAATAAGCCAAAGGTAGAGGTGCATAGATGTGTGGAAGATGGTGACAGTGACAAGGAGCCATCCAGGCTTGTCCCACCCAACACACAGCCAAAGGGCCCCAAACACATGAGGTGCACATGCCACTCACTGCAGATACTAGCCACTAGTATCTGTCAGCATTACGGACTATGTGGTGCATGTGCCAGCTGTGCAACATGACTGTACAAGGAAGTATTCATCTAGCAGCTGTATACATGTATCTGTGACATATGACCCTGTGTGTGCCTGCATGTGGCGTGTCAACCCATACATGAATGGGTTATGGCCCATGCACACACCGCCCTCCCCATAGCCCTACTATGAGAAGCCTGCTGAGGTAATCTCCTTTGGGAGAGTTGTAGACAGTAATCTCTGTAGTGTGTCCTGTAACTGCATATTGCTGTAGTGTGATAAAATAGCTAGGTAGGTGTTCTAACCCCAGCCTTGGCAACTGAGTGTGTGTCTCTTAGTGTGTGGGTCTGTCTGACTGTGAAGAGAGCAAGGTTTTTAGGGTACTCACACTGCTTACAATTCATATACTCAACTTTGGCAAGGCTGCTGATGTTACCCACCTACAAACACACCTCTGGGACGGCTGTTGCCCAGTAATGTACTGCTGTAGTGTAAGAAAGTAGTTAAACAGGTGTTCTAATCTCAGACTTGGCAACTATGTTAGTGTGCATGACTGTGTAGAGAGCAATGCTTTTTAGGATACTCAAACTCCTTGCAATTCATATACTCAACTTTGGCAAGGCTGTTGATGTCACCCACCTAGAAACACACCTCTGGGAAGGTTGTAGCTCATACTGTAACTGCGCATTGCTGTAGTGTGATAAAGTAGTTAAATAGGTGTTCTAACCCCAGACATGGTAATTTTGTGTGTGTGTGTGTCTGTCTGTCTGTCTGTCTCTGACTGTGTAAAGAGCCATGCCTTTTAGGGTACTCATACTCCTTACAGTTCATATACTCAACATTGCCAAGGCTGCTGATGTCACCAACCTTGAAACACACCTCTGGGAAGGTTGCAGCCCAGTAATCTCGGTAGTGCATCTTGTAACTGCATACTTCTGTAATGTGATAAAGCATCTATGTAGGTGTTCTAACCCCAGACTTGACAACTGTGCGTGTCTGTCTGACTGTGTAGAGAGCAATGCTTTTTAGGGTACTCACACTCCTTACAATTCATATACTCAACTTTGGCAAGGCTGCTGATGTCACCCACCTAGAAACACACCTCTGGGAATGTTGTAGCCCAGTAATATCCATAGTGCATCCTGTAACTGTATACTGTTGTAGTGTGATAAAGTAACTAGGTAGGTATTCTAACCCCAGACTTGGCAACTGTGTGTGTTCATGTGCGTGTCTGACTGTGTAGAGAGCAATGCTTTTTAGGGTACTCACACTCCTTACACTTCATATAATCGACTTTGGCAAGGCTGGTGATGTCACCCACCTAGAAACACACCTCTGGGAAGGTTATAGACTAGTAATCTCCCTAGTGCATCCTGTAACTGCTACTGCTGTAGTGTGATAAAATAGCTAAGTAGGTGTTCTAACCCCAGACTTGGCAACTGTGTTTGTCTGTCTCTGACTGTGTAGAGAGCCATGCTTCTTAGGGTACTCAACACTCCTTACAATTCATATACTCGATTTTGGCAAGGTTGCTGATGTCACCCAGCTAGAAATACACCTCTGGGAAGGTTGTAGCTCCGTACACTCTGTAGCGTGTCCTGTATCTGCGTACTTCTGGATTGTGATTTAGAACTGTGGCAAAGTTCCATCCCCAACCACTGCAGTTCTGAATGTTTTGCATGTGTTGCAATGTCTGTATACGGAGCAATGCATTACAGGCCAGTCACACTCAGTACATTTCCAATGGCCTGCTTTGGCAATCCTGCTGATGTCATTCATTGTGAAATACAGTTTTGGGGAAGGAGTTCTCTAGCAATCCCTGTGGTGCATCCTATAACAGCTCCATGTGATATAGACCTCTGTTAGGGGTTCTATACCCACACATGTTGGTTGCGGATGATTTGTATGTGTGTAGAGAGCAATGCATTTTAGCCTAGTTACCCGCAGTACATTACAAATGGCCTACTTTGGCAATCCTGCTGATGTGATTCATTGCGTAATACACCTTTGGGGAAGGAGTACTTCAGTAATGTGCATGGTGCGTACTATAACTGTGTAGTGCTGTGGTGTAACAAACTAGTTAGGTAAGGGTTCTACTCCCAGACATAACAGGTGTGTGTGTGTTTGTAACTCATATCCTGTGTAGAGGAGGTTGCGAGCTTGTGGTCAATGTGGAGCGAGTTTTGCATATTTCTTATATGGTGGCCCTACTATATATCACAACGTCCATTGTACAGGGATAACAGATGTGATATAGCTGAGAGGCTGGGGTGCAAAGCCATACCCATACATGTGGCATCAAGGCCAGCCTATCACAGTTAGCAACCCCATTATTACCCAGAGAACACTCGCAACCCATGTCTCACACACACACACACACACACACTCACACATGCCTAGGCAACAGCCAATATGTGGGTAGTACATGGCATATTGGCCACTGATAGTAACTATGGAGTGATAGCAGTGGGCTACAGAAGGCATGTCACCCTGTCCATCTGTCCAATATGCATGTACATACTGACAGTGCACCTCCCCCATGTTCCCCAATGGACACCTGCACCATCTGTGGTGCCATCACATGTGACCCAAAACTGACATACCATGCCTGACAACATGCCCTGCATGGACAGATGCCCTGACACCAGGGAATGATGTTAGCATGCTATCAATGTAGGTGCAGAGTAAACCTGGAGCCCATTACCAGTCCCCACCACACGTGGGCAAGACTGGCACATATGATGATAATCTGTGTTCACATCATGGGCCATACACCCCAGGTACAGTTCCACATGTCACTGTACATGCATGTGGGAGGTGTGCATATCCCAGACATCGTCCATGTCATGGACTAAGGAACACATACATGGCAAGCGATGCACAGCATTGGCCACACACAATAGTCATTCAGGTGACTGGATGGGGGATACATTACCCACCTGTGTGGGCAACTGCGGAAACTACAGCCCTGAGACACAATGCAGAACATTGTCATGTGGCCTGATGCCAAGGTATACCCATTGCCTACCCTTGTATAGCCTGCTGCCACAGTCGACCACCACACATCCATGCAGACATGCACCCATTCATGTCAGTACTGGCACTCTGTGTGTTTGTGTGTTTTATGGTGCATATGTTCACATCCACACTCACTATAACCCCCATGGGCATACTGAAGCATGCTGTCTGATGTCAGACACCTTCTCATACCCTTCACCCATACAACCTTCGTATGACCCGTGTGGTGCATGTGATACCTGCACAGTGATGTGTTGTGGCAATCCCGCTACTGATGAGTTGTACTCCTCGCCCTGCCAAGTGTGTCAATGTGTGTGTGTCCCTGTGAGAGGATGGCTGTGTTGACTCTGGCACCTGTTCATGTGGATAGGCATGTGTATGTCACCAACTGTATAACTACCACATCCTTGTTGCAGATGTCACTTACCATCACATATATGTTCTGAGGACTCCACAACAAGTAACCCATGTGGTGCATCCAATAACTATATTGAACTGTGATAGCACTACATAGTTTTCAGGGGTTTGATACCCTGTACTGGTAAGTGTGTGACATAAACAAGCTGCAGTTTTACTCTCCCACCCCTCATTGACATGTCTTTGCCTCTGTCTGCCCCTCCCACTCCCTCTCTGGTGGATGTGGAGACCTACACATGCTTTGCTTAGGCAGCAGCATGTGTATTTTAAGTGATGCTCATGATCAGCTGATGACCTCTGCATGAATTGCAGCCCTCTCCTAGCTGATTGCATGTGGAACAGCTGTGGTAACATTCCCATAGCCAATTGCATGGAAACACACTCTGATATCTAGGAACATCATTTTGGTGTTGGCCCTTGTCATTCACTGTGAGCAGGAACTAGATCTGTTGGTTGGTGCACAGCATCTGAGATGGGTTGGAAATTTACCTCTAACAACATACACTGTGGAAACAGGGCAACACACAGGAGGGAGATGTGCCTGACCTGCCTACAGACTGTAAGTGCTGCTATACTGCATGTGGAGTACTTTTGGTTTACTAGTGTGTGTGTGTGGATATGTCTTTTCTACATGTCTCCATACCTGCCATGTCAGTTTCATATTTATGAGGAATCCCCATCTGCAGGGTCATCTGCAGACAGGGCAGTGTGTTGTGCCCTTGGTTTCATGTGTTACCAATGGAACATCTATCTGTGGACTGCAGACGGTAGTGTGAAGATTGCAGTCTGTAGATGGTGAAAGCCGTGACAGTTACTGGCATCTTATTCCTCATAGGACATATGTTGCCACAAACCCAGTTACAACAGTAAATGTATAAGGTTATCACAGCAACATGTCCTTATTGGCCCTGTGTATGCGCTGCCAGCCACAACTCTGTCAACCTGTGTACATATGTTGTGCATGACTTGGTGCGTATGTGCTGTACACCATAATTAGTGTCATCATATCTGCTAACAAGCCAGTGAGATATCAGACTGCTTCACATGTTATGTACAGTAGGGGTTATATTTGATGACATAACCTGGACATTCTGTGGATGTTTGTACAGTCCTCCCTGTGTGTGGACATCAGTGTTACAGACAGCTGGTAGCAATACCTCTTACAGGAGAACTGGCACACTCAGGGCAGCTACATATTTGTAGGACGTTCAGTAACAACAGACAGAGTGTGAGTAGAGTTGTGTTATGCTTTGTATATTACTGGTGTTACAGGGTGTGTGTGTACATACTACTTTACCTTGGAATGCAGTCTGTCTGCATAGCTCTTAACTGTGGGCCTATCCTCTTGGTGGCCAGAGGTGTGTCTATCATGTGTTGTCTGTCCACCACACAGGTCCTGCGTCAGATATTCCACTGGCAGAGTGTGTGTGTTGAGTGCTATCAGTACATGACCTACATATCAAGCTTTGCACATATGACATGCTGGGGGGGGGGTGTTCCATAGTGGGCTGAGAGTATATCACACTGCCATTGCTGCCATCAGTCCACTTCTGTTGTAATCCCCACACATATGGTGGGGCTGGAGCAATATATGTGTGGGCATCACCTACTCAATACATGTGTGCTCTTATGCACTCCCGACACCAGTGTATGTAACAGTGGTATATGGCCCTGTATTATTGAGCCTGGGAGGTAGCACCATAAATGACCTAGGCTGTTAAATATGTGGGGGTATCAGGGGTGAGCTGCCTTAAGGTATCTTGATGTAAAGTGCAGTGTACTTCACCTATATGTACATTACTCACATATATTTGGTTGCTGCAAGCCTACTGCATCCTACCAGACAGACTGTTCTATATGTCAGTGTGCATGCGATGGTGTCAGTTATGCTTTATTATGTCACAGTTACAACCCATTTGGTCACATGATGTCTTTACCATGCACTGCTGTTGTACAGAGTGTAGATAGAGTCTGCTGAACTATACACATGCATTACATACTGTTGATCATTTGGTATCCTGTGGCCTAGTCTGTCCTCACTATTGTACAATTAGAAGGGCTTGGCCTGGACAGCAACAGCTGTGAACCATTCCAGACTACTGTATTAGTATAACTGTTTCACAGTTGCATTCCTCTGTTTATATGGATGTCAGGGTCTGAACAGCTACGTGACATGGCATATAGAACTGTAATAGTCCACAATGAAAGGTATTCCATTTTTGCAAACCTGTGTGTGGTGTTTTCCCTATGACCTCTCAGTGAGTATATGTTGCAGGCAACGACTGACATTTGTATGGGTGGCCCATACAGTGTCCAGTTGTTCAGGTGTTAACTGTAGGCATAGTGGCTGTTCCATATTGTCTGCACTTTCTACATATGTATCTTACTGTACATATATCTACGTGTGTATATGGTGTCACATGTATAACCATATATATGTGTATATAGATATATATATATATATATATATATATATATATATATATATATATATGTGTGTGTGTGTGTGTGTGTGTGTGTGTGTGTGTGTGTGTGTGTGTGGGTACATATGTACATATGTACATATGTATATATGTATCTGCATATTTGTGTCTGTGTATCTGTATCCTGAGGATGTTGATGGCTACCACATTTTACATTACCTATGGGAGGCAGACTGTACTGCATGATATGTCACCAATACCAGCCTGACATCATACACGTGGGATGTAGTACTGTTAATTTCCTGTGCCCATGTCATGTCAGGTCCTGGTTATAGGATCTGCAACACTTGGTAGTGTATTGCAGGGTGGATGTGTTTGGCTGGGGGGGGTGCCTAGTTGTACAAGACGTATAGTGTGTGGGGTCTTTCAAGCCCAGTAACAGTGCATGTGGACATTGCTCTCTACAGATGTATGGCCATATATACCGATACATTGATATATATCTGCTGACGGTTCTACCTCACATAAACGAAACACCCAAACACCGACAACGCAATCACCGAAACCACATAACCGACAGTACAAAAACACGAAATTCCACATGCCCGACAACGAAATAACCGACGGTACACAAACACGAAACCTAATACACTTCACACACCACAATCAACAAACAAAACACATTCCCTGTCCAAAAACCACATACACAACACAAGCACACCAAAATCCCTACAAACCCACACTAAACCTCACATACACAACTACCTACAACCCTAACCCAAACCCTAACCCTAAGGTCCGTCACTACCGCACACTTACCTGACGCTCCTAACCTAACTCACTTATCCCACCCCTAACCCAAACACAATCACTACCGCACACTTACCTGACCTGCTCCTAACCCTAACTCACTTATCCCGCTTCTTAAACACAATCACTACTGCCCACTTACCTGACCCGCTCCCTAACCCTAACTCACTTAACCCACCCCTATCCACACTTACCTTACTCGCACCCTAACGTCCGTCACTACCGCATATTTACACAGCCTTTTCCCATTTCGGCATCCTCAGCGTCGGTGCTTTCATCCGTCGGGTCGGTCTTCTGCTTGTCGATCTTCTAGGTCCCGTCACGTCAGTCTTCTGTGCTGTCGATCTTCTGGGGCTCGTGATTTCCGTGTCGATGTTCTGGCGTGTCGTTGAAGTGAGGTAGAACCCTGCTGACATATATATAACTATGTCTGTATATACCTACATAGATGTATATCTGCAAACACATATGTAACTTGTTGTGTATATGTAGACATATAGGTGTAGACTCATATATGTGTCTATGTAGGCATTTGCATGAATATACGTTCAAATATAGTAATATATATGTATATAGTGTTAGAAAGCTATGTATATATATATATATATATATATATATATATATATATGTGGATTCACTTTATAACCTCGAAATACTGAAATATCGAATTTCAGTATCTCTAGACTATAAAACCGAATCCACAAAGCAACGACACAAAAAAATGCAAAATTCACAACACCGAAAACACCTCACACACTATACCACACATACACCACAACACCCACATCACAACATAAACAAACAAAACTACACACATACACAACTCATACACACATAAGCAGGGGGCAAGACCCCCTGCACCCCCCCTACTTATATATACTAACTCCGAGATCGCACAAACACAAAACAAAAGCCAACTCACACACGCACATTCTCCGACCCCTCACACACACATCAAACACATCAGCACACTCACATACACTCTAACTCCCACTCAAAACCCTTAGAAAACACTTACCTGACATAACACCTACATACACACACGGCACCGCGCACCATCAAAACACAGTCCAGGACATTATGCAGCGTAAGGTCATAACCGCGAATTCGACATATATTCGAGTTCGCGATTATGACCTTTCGCTATTTTTAACATTTGGCTTTATAGGTTCATAGGTTCATAGGTTCATACTAGGCTATCTGCCCTAGGGCATTTATAAGCCTAGCCAGAGTGTGTTTGGCTTTCGCCACCCGTTTTAAATATATTTTGCTATGCCTTTTTTCGAGGTTAGTATACTGTGCCTCTGTCTAACAGTGACACAGAAGTCATACCCGGGGTGAACCTATGATCTCCCATCCACTCATCAAGATTCCTCTTAAGAGAGTCAATGAGGGACTCTGCCTAACCTGTACTGGGATTTTATTCCAGAGTGAAGGGAGCCTCTGGGTTATGAATCTGTCCCTCCAGCATGTCCTATTTATTTAAGTGGTGAGGTTCAAGTCTCTTGAGCCCGTAGCTCAATGGGATTTGGATTTTCTGAGGTGCAGCATGTCCATTAATTCCGGGTTGGACATGGCTTTATACGTCAGGCACAGATCGCCTCTGAGCAGGTGGTATGCCACTGAGTAGAGCTGGAGATTCTTTAACCGGGCAGCATATGGCATCGGTTTGAGCCCTTTGATCCTCTTGGTGAGGTACTTTTGGGGTCTTTCCAGTTGCTGCAGGTGTCTGGTAAGGTACATCCCAAAAGAGGCATTGTACTCAATTATGGGCCTGATGAGGGATGAGTAAAGAGGCAGAATGACCTCCCCTGATCTAGATGTGAATCCCTTCATGATTAGGTGGGCTATATAAAATGTTTTTCTAACCACTTTGCTCACATGGTTGTCAAATGAGAGATTGCTATCAACTTGGGTTCCCAGGTCCCTAATTACTTCTTCTGTACTTAATGGATTACCACCTATGTGGTAATTTGTGGGCACTTTGTTTTTGCCAAAGGGGATGACTATACACTTTTTGGCGTTTAGCTTGAGGCCATGGCTCTGGCACCAGTTGTCTGTTTCTATGAGGCTCTTTTGGGGGATGCTTGTGTCGGCTGGAGAGTTGATTATGGCGCCCAGTTTGCAGTCATCTGCGAACTTGGTCAGCCACAGTCCTTCCATATTGGCCTGTACCTCTGAGAAATATATACCGAACAAGAGAGGTCCCAGGACTGAGCCTTGTGGGATGCCACTTGTAACTGGTTTGGAGTCTGACATGGCTCCAGCAATTCTAACCATGTGGGTTCTGTCCTTGAGCCAGTTTGCAACCCATCTAGTGACATAGGGGTTTATATTTAAGCTGGTGAGCTTATCTATAATGCCCAAGTGGGGTATTGTATCAAAGGCTTTTGCGAGGTTCAGGTAGGCTGTGTGGACCACCTTCCCCTCGTCAATGGCCTTGGTGACTGTTTCAAAGAAATTGACCAGGTTTAAGAGGCAGGATCTGCATTAACAAAGCTGAACTGGGTAGGATCCAGTGTCTGTAGGTCCCCAATATCTTTATTTTTGAGGTCCATGATGATCCTTTCCATAGCTTTGCAGACCAAGCTAGTCAGGCTTATGGGGTGATAGTTTCCAGGATCCGTTGATGCATCACCTTTGTGGAGAGGGACCACTGTTGCTGTACGCCACTCTTTGGGTGCATATCCTGTAGTAAGACTGAGATTGAACAGTAGTTTTATGTTTGGGTATAGCTCTTCTTGGAGTTCATGTAGGACGCAGCCCGGGACACCGTCTGGTCCCATTGATGCTGTGTTTTTTGCTTTGGAGAGGGCAGCTCTTACCTGAGCATCTGAGATGTCAGGGGAGCAGCACTCTGCTGGGATAGATATTTGCCCTTTTGGTGTGGAGGGGGGGGGGAGTTTGTGCTGAACCTGTCAGCTAGCATGTTGGCAATGTCTGTGGGTTCGGTGTATTTTTTCTCATTTTGGACTAATTCTGAGCATATCTGGGAATTCCCACCCAGGTTCCTAACATAACTAAAGAAAACCTTGTGACTATCCATAGTGTCCTGTGCAATTTTTCTCTCGAAGCTAGCCTTAGACGATTTTATGAGTGCCCGTAGTTTTTTTTGCTAATACTGATCAGAGATGCCTTCCCTTTTTGGGATTTTGCTCTATCATGTAGTAGCTTCCTCCTTCTATTGTATAGTTTGTTTATGGCTGGGGTCCACCAGACAGGACGTCTGCCTTTGGAGGATTGGGTCTTGGTTTTATTTGGGATTGCATTATCCATGCATTCCTGAAGGTGTTCATAGAATGCGTTTATAAAGGATTCTGTGGTCTGGGCCGTATTTTCCACAGGCCCGGGGGCTTTGAAGGATTCCACCTCGGTTTTGAGGAGTGTGAAATTTGCTTTAGAGAAGTTTTTCATTGTGGTTTTCTGGGCAGGGGGTGGGGTTGGGATGTGAATATCCATTGAGATTAGTTTATGGTCTGATCTTACCAGTGAGGGATACACTTCTGGTCAGGAGCATAAAGTCCCCATGTTGGTGATGATCAGGTCCAGTATGTTTTCCCCTCTTATGGGAGTGGTAACAAGTTGTTCCATAGCATTTGAGATTATAAATTCTAAGAACCTTTGGGCTAGGGTGTTGGAGCTAGAGTAATGCTCCCAGTCTATGTTTGGGTAGTTGAAGTCGCCCAATATAATGGTGTTTGGAGAGACCTTCATATGTTCCAGTGTTCTCAAGAAGGACGAGTGGGGTTCCTGGGTTTGGGAGGGTGGTCTGTAGCAGGCTATAAACAAGAAGGCAGTTTTACCCACTGTTAGTTGCACATGAATAGTCTCTGATGCTTCGTGCTGTGCCACCAACCTGGAGGTGTGGGTATCTTTGACGATGATTGATACTCCCCCTCCTTTTGTGGTTCGGTCCAAGTTTTGGGGCCGAAAAGCATGGTATGAGGTATAACCTGGTAGTGCTGGGGTGCTCTCAGGAGCCTTGAACCAGGTTTCTGTTACTGCACAGATATCGATGCTCTCCATGCTAAGGAGAGTTTTGAGTGCGTGCATCTTGAGGTTTAGACTTCTGGCATTGAGTAGCATTACTCTTAGTTTCTTATCCCTTGTGATACCTATGGAGGTGGGTTTGTTTTTTGAGCCTTGCCTAAAAAAGGGACTATGGGGGTAGAAAGAGCCTTTGCCAATATCAGAAAGCCCAGGGGTTACAGGTGCAAGCTGTCCCTAGCGAAGCATCGTGGCTTGTCGAGCATGTCATCCCAGGCTGACAGACATTGGATCCCCTTTGAATGACACCAATACGTAAGCCAATTGTTGAAATTGATCATCTTGTCTTCATATTGTGGCATCATTTTTGGTGAGGGTAAGATGCTACTCAAGGTCAGGGTCATACCGGTCTGGGCTACATGCTCAGAGAGCTCCTCTATGTCTCTTTTCATGTAGTCCAGGGAGTGTCTCAGGTCATTCACACCAGCATGGACAATGACTGAGTCATATTTGTACTTGCCTTGGAGTGACCTGAGTGCTTGTGTTATTTGGTGGATCCTAGTGCCCGACAGGCAGCTCACCATGACCTTCTCCTTGTTCAGCCTGGTGAGTGGGATGTCAGTGTGCCTGACAATAGAGTCACCTATTACAAGTGTATCAGGTGTGTTGTTTAGCCTTAAGGGCTGTGACTATTCGGCACACTGGCTTTGTGAGCTATGTGTTGCACGTGTTTTGTTTTGGGGTAGCGGTTGCTTGGGCATCTGCTTTGGAGGTCTCTGCTGCTTAGGCAGATTTTTATTTAGAGCCTCCGAGTTTGTTTTTGTGTGTTTATGTGTTTGGTTTGCTGTCGTGGTAGGTTTATGTGAGACTGGAATTGTAGTGAGTGCGGTTTCCTTCTCCTCCTGACTAGTTATGCCAGTACTGAGTTGAGAGAGAGCTTAGCCTCCAGCTTGGCTATATGGTTGCATCTCTCACATGTGTTTGAATTTTTTGGGAGGATGAGAGGGTTGTCTGTGTACATGAGGCAGTTGTAACATTGCCTCAAGATTCCCAGATTCACCAGCTGGAACGGAGAGGAGACTGACAACTGACCTTGTCTCGAGATACTGAAATTCCACATTTCAGTAATTCGAGGTTATAAAGTGTTTACATATATATACATATATAGGTATGTTGTATCAGTTTAGATATTAATATAATTACACACAGATACATCTAAATGATGGTATACATTCTCTGTACAGTTGCATGACTGGACTGAATGATATGTTTCAGATATTGCCCTGACTTTATAATGTTGTACTGGCTTACTGTTAGACCACTGTAGCTGTGTTGCGGAGGGTCCTGGGGTCAAGAACTGCATGTGCTGGATATTGCATTGTACAGCATATTTGTTACATCTGTAGTGGGGGGGAACATATCAGTCGTCATCAGGTATCCCTCAATTGAGCCCCCACCCCCATTAACTTTGCATAAGGTCAGTTATTTTGTGGTGGAGGTTCCGGATGTTTTTTCTATTTGGTGATGCAATTCACATATCTATCTGTATGTATATATATATATATATATATATATATATATATATATATATATATATATATATATATATATATATTTATACATCTAAAGATATGTGGACATATTTTTCTGTCTACCTATATACCATTGATGTGATATGATGTATGTGTGAGTCATAAATTTATATGTACCTGTGTATCTCTCTACATTTACAGATCGATAACTGTCCATATGTCCATGCATGATTGGCTCACAATATTGGCCTGTCCCACACTCGTCTGGCCAATTGATGTGGATGATGTCAGGCATGTGGTCAGTCAGGAATGATGATACATTGCAGTTTCACACATCATGTTGTTCAGATTATATGTATTACAACAGATCATTGTTTACCTAGCAACGTTTTACATGTATATGAACAATATTTCACATTTATCCCAATTTGTACCCCACTTTTGTCACACTGTGTCCAGAATGTTTGCAATAATAGGTTGAGTGTTATGATATTAGTACAATTCCCCTTATGCAGATTGAATGTGCTGCATGATATGTCTGGGAATACTTGGATTTATGTATATCCGACATGGTGTAGTGTCAGTTCATTATGATTCTAGTATGCCAGGTCTTGGGTTGGGGCCTTGCTGTGTCTGTCAATTATGTTGCTGATTTGAACAAGAGCGGAGGGATACAGGGTATTTAAGGCACTTGTAAGCAGTTGTAAGCGTGTTTGTGCGACAGTAAGCATTGCCAAATGCATTTAACATCCAGTTACACCAGGTTAGACTCGAAATTGCTTACTTTGTGTACGCAGTGCTTACCGTCATGCAAACACAAACCTCCGGTTACATATGCCTACACATAGTTTGCATCAGATTTGCTGAGCCTGTGAATGTAACTCGCTTACTAATGCTGACATATGCTTACTATAGCTTACTGCTGCTTAACCTAACTACTGCTTTATGCATTATGATACTGACACCTCACCTGTGCATTTCCTGCAGTACTCCAGTACATATATATATATTTTATTTCATGGCCGCAGTACTCCAGTTCATATATATCTATATATATATATATATATATATATATATATATATATATATATATATATATATATATATATATATATATATATATATATATATATATATATATATATATATATATATATATATATATATATATATATATATATATATATATATATATATATATATATATATATATATATATATATATATATATATATATATATATATATATATACACATATATATATATATATATATATATATATATACATATATATATATATATATATATGTTATTCCGTGGGTTATGCAACACACATATTACCCATAACATAGGTTCATAGGTTCATAGGTTCATACTAGGCTATCTGCCCAAGGGCATTTATAAGCCTAGCCCATAGTTATGTGGATTTCGCCACCCCTTTAGTTTGAAGAAAACTATGCCTATTATTTTGCTGTGCCTCTGTCAAGCAGTGACACTGAAGTAATCCCTGGGGTATATCTGCGATCTCCCATCCATTGGTCAAGATTCCTCTTGAACAAGGCCAGCAAGGTGCTCTGCCTCACATGTACCGGGATTTTGTTCCACAGCATAGGGAGTCTCTGGGTGATGAATCTGTCCCTCCAGCACGTTCTATTTATAACCGTGTCAAGGTTTAAGTCTCCCGCCCTTGTGGTTCTGAGGGATCTAGATTTTTTGAGGTGAAGCATATTCATCAAATCTGGGTTTGACATGGCCTTGTATGTCAGGCACAGGTCACCTCTGAGCAAGCGGTATGCGACTGAATAGAGCTGGAGTTCTTTCAGTCGGGCAGCATAAGATATATTTTTGAGACCCTTTATCCTTTTGAAGAGGAACTTTTGGGGCCTTTCCAGCTGCTGCAGGTGTCGGGTCAGATACATTCCGAATGGGGCATTGTACTCGATCATAGGTCTAATGAGTGATGAGTACAGGGGGACAATGACCTCCCTTGATCTAGATGTGAATCCTTTCATGATCAGGTGGGCAATGTGGAAGGTCTTCCTAACTACTTTAGCAACATGAGTGTCAAACGAAAGGTTACTGTCAACCTGGGTCCCCAGATCCCTGATAACTTCTTCTGTGCTCAGTGGATTACCACCTATATGGTAGCTAGGGGTAACCTTGTTTTTCCCGAAGGGTATGACTATGCATTTCTTGGCGTTTAACTTTAGGCCATGGCTCTGGCACCAGTTATCCGTTTCTGTGAGGCCCTTCTGAAGGATATCTGTGTCAGATGTGTTTTCGACTATGGCGCCCAGTTTGCAGTCATCTGCAAACTTTGTCAGCCATAACCCTCCTGTGTTTGCTTGTACTTCAGAAAAGTAGATGCCGAACAAGAGTGGACACAGGACTGAGCCTTGTGGGACGCCACTTGTGACCGGCTTTGAGTCTGACATGGCACCAGCAACTCTGACCCTGTGGGTTCTGTCACTTAGCCAGTTTGCAACCCATCTTGTGATGTATGGGTTTACATTCAAGCTGATGAGTTTTTCGATGATACCTGAGTGGGGTATTGTGTCGAAGGCCTTTGCCAGGTCGAGGTAGGCTGTATGGACTCCCTTACCCTCATCAATGGCTTTGGTGACTGTTTTGAAAAAGTCAACCAAGTTTAAAAGGCATGATCTGCCTTTGACAAAGCCAAACTGGGTTGGATCCAAAGTCTGCAAGTTCCCTATGTCTTTATTTATGAGTTCCATTATGATCCTTTCCATGGCTTTGCAGATAAGGCTTGTCAAGCTAATAGGACGGTAATTTCCAGGGTCGGTGGAGGCACCGCCCTTGTGAAGTGGGACCACAGTCGCCGTGCACCAGTCTTTGGGTACGTATCCTGAGGTGAGGCTAAGATTAAACAGCTGTCCTAACTGTGGGTTTAATTCCTCATTGAGTTCGTGGAGTACACAGCCGGGGACACCATCCAGTCCCATGGATGCTGTGTTTTTTGCCTTGGAGAGAGCAGTTCTCACCTGGGTGTTATAGATGTTGGGGGGGGCTACAATCCTCTGGTATAGATATCTCTCCTTTTGGGGGGGAGGGGGGAAGTTAGCACTGAACCTGTCAGCCAGTATGTTGGCAATGTGTGTAGGTTCAGTAATCTTCACATCATTTTGAACTAATTCTGAGCATATCTGGGAGTTTCCTCCTAGGTTTCTAACATAGCTAAAGAAGGCCTTATGATTGTCTTTTGAGTCCTTGGTGATTTTTCTCTCAAAATTTGCCTTGGATGAT
Organism: Protopterus annectens; assembly: GCF_019279795.1. NCBI lineage: Eukaryota > Metazoa > Chordata > Ceratodontiformes > Protopteridae > Protopterus > Protopterus annectens. The sequence goes on along the minus strand of NC_056733.1, from coordinate 1,719,757,186 downwards.
TTTATGAGAGCTCTTAGTTTTTTACTTATAATGATCAAGGGTGTCTTACCTTTCAAGGATTTTGCTCTATCTTGTAGTAGCTTCCTCCTTTTGTTGTAGAGCTTGTTTATGGCTGGGGTCCACCAGACTGGACGCTTGCCTTTGGTACAAAGAGTCTTAGTTTTGTTTGGGATTGCCTGATCCATGCAGTCCTGTAGGTGCTGGTAGAAGGCATTTGTAAGTAATTCAGCGGTTTGAGTAATGTTTACCACCGGCTCAGGGGCCTTAAAGGAGACCACACTAGTTTTTAGAAGTGTGAAGTCGGCTTTTGAGAAGTTTTTCACTGTGATCTTTTTTATTTCAGGTGGGGGTGGGATGAGGACCTCCAGCGAGATTAGTTTATGATCTGATCTCACCAGTGAGGGGTATACTTCCGGTGTTGAACATTGTGGTCCCATGTTCGTGATGATGAGATCAAGTATGTTTTCTCCTCTTGTGGGGATGGTGACAAGTTGTTCCATGGCATTTGAGTTTATGAACTCCAGGAACCTTTGGGCTAGAGTGTTTGGGCTTGAGTAGTGTTCCCAGTCTATATTAGGGTAGTTGAAGTCACCTAGTATGATGGTGTTTGGAGATACATTTATCCCCTCCAGTGTTTTCAGGAAGGCCATGTGAGGTTCCTGAGTTTGAGAGGGTGGCCTGTAACATGCTACAAATTGCAGAGCAGTTTTGCCTATGGTTAGTTGCACCTGGATGGTCTCCGATGCATCGTGCGTTGCCACCAACCATGGTCTGCCATGGGAAATGGTATGTCTCAGGACCTTCCTTGTGTCCCCCCCCTCCTTTCTCGCTGACATCCATGGGCCGTTCCCGTTAGAACGGGTTCATCCAACCCCGGCACATCTCGGTCCATAATGTCATACCCACCACTCCCCCCCACCATTCCTCCTCCACATCAATCATCCTTCCTACAGGTTCCAGCCATATCTAACCACACCACTACACATTGCCCACTCTCCACTTCTCGGGACCCTTCGCGTAAGTTGTCCCAACCCATGGATCTTCAGGCTTCTCACACATGTAGTCCGCGAACATATGTTAACGTCTTTGCTTACCTTTGATGCATGATATGTTACCCTGAGGACTCTTTTTAGCAGAATTTTTGGGGTTGTCCCAGCAGGGATGGACATGCGTTTGTTTAAGATTAGACTTAGCAGGTTGACACTGTTTCACCCACTGGTAGTATCCTGCCAGTAGTATTGGAGTCAGTGCTGTGCTACGCTTAGCAGTACGTACTATGTGATTTGCATGATATTTGCCTTTTGGCATTGATTTCTCCTTTATCACTTGATATATATGTGTCTTGTATCCTTGAGACATGTGTACGTACACTGTATGGGGTCCTGGGAACTTCTACATTTAATTACAATAACACCTCACATTTGGATTTACTGCAGTACTCCAGTTCACATATGTATGTTCTGTAGTCAGTTATGGCACATATGACTGTATACTTATGCCTTTCACAGGTTCAGTTTGGTTATACTATGGTGAGGACATGTTTACTACTACCTCATTCTTCTGTACTTCTGTTATGGCTTGGTGGATAGCTACTGGGACTATGGTGTATAGAGTCCTGAGTTTGTGACCTGCATGGCTGTTTATTTTGTTGCTGGGCTGACAAAGGCCCATTGGATACAGAGTGATTAAGGCACTTTAAAGCAGTTGTAAGGCCTTAAGCCTGCTTACTAGTGTGTACATATGCTTACTATTGCTTATTTGTGCTTACACCTGCTTACTTGTGTTTTATTCCATCTGACACTGATATGTCACATGTGCATTTCTTGTGGTACTCCAGTTCATATATATATATATATATATATATATATATATATATATATATATATATATATATATATATATATATACGCTATTTAGTGGGTTTTGCAAAAAAAAGTATCGGTTATAATGTGCTTTGCCATGTAAAATAGACTGTGCTACAGTGGGATTTGAACTGGAAATGCCTGCTCATTGGTCAGATGCTCTACCCAATACACTATTGCTGTTCTGCTTCATTTGCATATTTCTAATATAATGTCATACCCATGTTTCCTTCCCCCAGCCCCTGAGCTCCATGTACACAGCATCCATCATTTCTCCAGTTGCTAGCCCAGCCATACCACACCTCCACACATTTCCCTCTCTGCATGTCTTGGTACTCCTCTATTATACTGTCTTGACCCAAGCTTCTGCAGGCTCTTTATCTGTTTAGTCCATGTACGTATTAGCCTTCCCTTGTTCCTCCTCCGATACTGGTGGAGACATCGATGTGAGTCACAATTTATGGTTCGTCCCGCCAGGGATGGACCTGTTGTTGTGTCAAGAGTAGACTTAGCTGGTCTACACTCTTCCACCCACTGGTAGCATCCTGCCAGGGGTTTGAGAAGCAGCGGTTTGCTCATATACCTGGCCAGCCTCATCTCCAGGTTCCGTGGAGCCTATGCCTCAGGTATGACATTCTGTGCATGAAGCATGCCCGCATGCCCCCACGGTGTGCACCGTTTTTCATTGTTCTCTTTAGTATTATGCAAGACTACTGTTCTCACAGTATGATTGGACAGGCACTGTTCTTTGATACACATAGACTGCTCAAAATTCTGTGATTGAGCAATATACGCATGTTTGCTGGTATTAATCTACATACTTACATACATTTCCTATACTGTTGAATGACTGTGCTGAGTGATATGTTTGTGGTAACAGCAGTTGAATGTGTATCTGCCATGGCTTAGTGATAATTTAGACTATAGTGTGCAGGGTCTGGGGTTTGCAACCTTGGCATGCAGATTATTTTGTTAATGGGCACGATGAGAGCTATTGGCTACAGAGTGAATAACGCACTGTAGAGCAATTGTAGGTGGGTATGTGCTGGTTTGTGCGAGGCTCAGCATTGCTGACCTCCAGTTACCGCATCTTACACTGAGTTGGCTTCTACATTGCTTAACCAGTGTGGCCATTGCTTACCGCCACCCAAACAGGCTTAAACTCGCTTGTTCCTGCATAACCCCATGCTACATCATGTATTTAGTGTACATTTGTTGACCGGGACAATCCGACTGGATGCTTGTCCATTTTCAGCAGTGGCCTGGGGAGTAGAGCTTGACAGTAAACCCCAGCTACTCATTACAGGTAATACTGATGTGTTCACATTCATAGAGAGTAACAGACTTAACATAGCTACGTACCACATTCTTCATGCTTCGTTTACGTTAACATGTCAGTATTATACATGCTTAGGTCAGGTTTACGTGTCAGGTATGACTGCTAACAAAGGTTAGTTTAAGGTGCAGTTGGAGTTCAGTTTAACAGTTCTGGATAGGTTACACCCAGGTATTCGGGGTAGGTTTAGTTATTCCATACCTCTGTGGTAGAGTAGAAGAGAATAGTGAAGGTGTAGGTAGGTAGGTAGAGGGGGAGACATTGTAACTGTATAGTAGGCTGTTGGAAGAATTGGTAGGGGAGCAATAGGGAAGGATTGAAGAATGCTGGGATTTGTATGCAAGGAAGGACAAGAGATGTCTGTTTCTCTAGTTGATGTAGGGGTATAGAGTGTAAGTTTGGGGGAGGATTTCACCAGGTGGTGAGCATGTGCAGATCCAAGTGTGCTTGAGGTGTTCTTTCATGTGTTATGTACATGTGTCCTGTGGGACAGCTGAGGTAATAAATGTGGGTAGAGGGTTCCAGATTTTGCCAATATAGTTGGAGAAGAGGGTGTCACCTACTTGTAACTTTAAACATTAATAGAAATAAAGAAATATCTACGGATGTGCAGGAAGGCTGAAGGGAAAGTCCACAGCTGGCCATTTCTTCTAAAGCAACAGCTGTGCATTCGCACTGCATTTGGAGGTAGGTTTGGGCACTCACACCCCTGGGTGGGGGTGAGGACAACAATAATAACTTGTGATGCCAATTAGATCGGCTTACATGCCTACAGTGGGGTGTTGCGACCATGTGTTATTTAGTGGGTTTTGCAGCAACACATCTGGTTATACCATACTTTGCCATGGAAAATAGACTCTGCTGCAGTGGGACTCGTACCGGGAGTAGCTGCTCATTAGGTGGCAGCTCTGCCCAATTCACACTATTGCTTACATTCCTGGGGCGGTCCGAATAGAACTGCTCCAGCCATCAACTGCACGCCTCAGCCCATAATTTCATATCCATAGTCCCACCCCCGCCCCTCCTCTACAGCACTCATCCTTACTCTGGGTGCAGGTTGGGTCTAAACAGACCACCACACAGTGCTCACTCTCCACTTCTCGGGACCCAACTCGTACGTTGTCTCGACCCATGGGTCATCAGGCTTTCCCAACCTTGTAGTCTGAGTACATACTTGCCCTGCCTGATAAATCGTTGCACGGATGGGAATCCAATCACCAAAACCTTTTGGGGTGTCCTGCAAGGGATGTTCCTGTCTCTGTTTCAAGATTAGACTTGGCGGGTCCACAGTGTTCCCCCCACAGCTTGTGTCCTGCCTGTGGTTTGGGGAGCAGTGGATTGTTTACTGTGTGGGTTTGTTTGTATGTTTCCCCTGTCTGGCTGGGGCGGTAACGGTGCGTGTTACACATATGTTGATTGGGCCCCTCACCCCCACTGGCACGGCCTGTGATCATATGTCATTCTTATGTGCTGTATCATATCATAGATATATATCTGTGTATATATCAATATATACATATATATATATATATATATATATATATATATATATATATATAATAACCAAAGATTTTCTGATGAAGTTCTGTTTTAATAAAAGAACGAAAACGTTAAAGACAGGTGGCTATTCGTCTTTCCTAGTGCCAGTGGTGGAGCTTTGGTTATTTAGTTTTGTTTCGTTTTGGTCTTGATATATATATATATATATATATATATATATATATATATATATATATATATATATATATAGATATATATATATATATATATATATATATATATATATATATATATATATATATATATATATATATATATATATATATATATATATATAAATATATATATATATATATATATATATATATACATATATATATATATAAATACACACACACACACACACACACACACATATATATATATATATATATATATATATATATATATATATATATGTATATATATATATATATATATATATATATATATATATATGTATATAAAAATATATATATATATATATATATATATATATATATATATATATATGTATATATATAGATATAGATATAGATATATATATATATATATATATATATATATATATATATATATATATATATATATATATGTTACTACATCAATGTATATGTTGTATCCATTTAGATCAGGGGTGTCCAACCTTTTTGCTTCCTGGGGCCGCATTGAGTCAACAGAATTTGTCTTGGGGCCGCATATAAAATATATCATATAGTCAACTGTTTTGTTGTCGCGGGCGACCATAGTCATCCCCCTGGCTGTATTGTAGGTGAATTTGAAAGAAGAATAAATGTAATAAAGGCCTAATATTTGCCCGAAAATTCAAATTCTCATTCTAATTCTTAAAATAACAGTTAACTCTAACATCTCAGTTTATCTGTAAAAAAAAAAAAAAAAAATAACAGGTACATAACCCTTCCATTTGCATGAGATCATACCTCTTGATTTTGCTGGTTTCTTAAACATGTGCATGTCTTCCATCATGTCCTTAATGTCCCTATGTCGTCCAAAGCGCTCATGTAGTCTTCTGTTTCCAGTTCCATTGCAGTAAGTATTTCGCCACTACTGGGATACTGGACCTCTGCTTTTTGTCACTCTGTAGCATCAATGAAGTGCCGAATATTCTGTGGATGAAGCTGTTGCCACATTTGTTGCTGTTGCACTGCTATCTGGTGATGCTGGTCTGAAGATGAAAGAAGGTTTGTCAATGGTATTCTCAAACTGAGCATCCCTTTGGAAATGAATATTTCTATCTTTGGAATATGTCCCTGAAATTATTCAAGTCATGACTACAAATGGCACTGGCAAGATTTGTTGCTGTTGGACTGCTATCTGGTGAAGCTGGTCTGAAGATGAAAGAAGGTGCATCAGTGGTATTCTCAAACTGAGCACCCCTTTGGAAATGAACATTTCTATCTTTGGAATCTATCTCTGAAATTATTCAAGTCATGACTTCATCTGGCACTGGTAAGATTTGTTGCTGTTGCACTGCTGTCTGTTGAGGCTGGTCTGAAGATCAAAGAAGGTGTATCTGTGGTGATGCTCAGCTTGCAGGAATGATGAGACCTACAATCCTCTGTCTAGTACTCCGAAAAAACAAGTTCACTCTGTGGATGGTTCCCACAGTTTTCTATTTGCCATCTTAAATGGTATTCTCAAACTGAGCACCCCTTTGGAAATGCACATTTCTCTCTTTGGAATCTGTCCCTGAAATTATTCAAGTCATGACTACATCTAGCACTGGCAAGATTTGTTGCTGTTGCACTGCTATTTGGTGAGGCTGGTCTGAAGATGAAAGAATGTTTATCAGTGGTATTCTCAAACTGAGCATCCCTTTGGAAATGCACATTTATATCTTTGGAATCTGTCCCTGAAATTATTCAAGACATGACTACATCTGGCACTGGCAAGATTTGTTGATGTTACACTGCTATCTGAAGAGGCTGGTCTGAAGATGAAAGAAGGTTTATCAGTGGTATTCTGAAACTGAGCACCCCTTTGGAAATGCACATTTCTATCTTTGGAATCTGTCCCTACAATTATTCAAGTAATGACTACATCTGGCACTGGCAAGATTTGTTGCTGTTGCACTGCTATCTGTTGAGGCTGGTCTGAAGATGAAAGAAGGTGCATCAGTGGTATTTTCAAACTGAGCACCCCTTTGGATATGCAAATTTCTATATTTGGAATCTGTCCCTGAAATTATTCAAGTCATGACTACATCTGGCACTGGCAAGATTTTTGCTGTTGCACTGCTATCTATTGAGGCTGGTCTGAAGATGAAAGAAGGTGCATCAGTGGTGATGCTCAGCTTGCAGGAAAGATGAGACCTACAATTCTCTGTCTAGTACTCCGAAAAAACAAGTTCACTCTGTGGATGGTTCCCACAGTTTTCTATTTGCCATCTTAAATGGTATTCTCAAACTGAGCACCCCTTTGGAAATGCACATTTCTATCTTTGGAATCTGTCCCTGAAATTATTCAAGTCATGACTACATCTAGCACTGGCAAGATGTGTTGCTGTTGCACTGCTATTTGATGAGGCTGGTCTGAAGATGAAAGAATGTTTATCAGTGGTATTCTCAAACTGAGCACCCCTTTAGAAATGCACATTTCTATCTTTGGAATCTGTCCCTGAAATTGTTCAAGTCATGACTACATCTGGCACTGGCAAGATTTGTTGCTGTTGCACTGCTATCTGGTGAAGCTGGTCTGAAGATGAAAGAAGGTGCATTAGTGGTATTTTCAAACTGAGCACCCCTTTGGAAATGCACATTTCTATCTTTGCAATCTGTCCCTGAAATTATTCAAGTCATGACTACATCTGGCACTGGCAAGATGTGTTGCTGTTGCACTTCTATTTGGTGAGGCTGGTCTGAAGATGAAAGAATGTTTATCAGTGGTATTCTCAAACTGAGCATCCCTTTGGAAATGCACATTTATATCTTTGGAATCTGTCCCTGAAATTATTCAAGACATGACTACATCTGACACTGGCAAGATTTGTTGCTGTTGCACTGCTATCTGTTGAGGCTGGTCTGAAGATGAACGAAGGTTTATCAGTGGTATTTTCAAACTGAGCACCCCTTTGGATATGCACATTTCTATCTTTGGAATCTGTCCCTGAAATTATTCAAGTCATGACTACATCTGGCACTGGCAAGATTTGTTGCTGTTGCACTGCTATATGGAGAGGCTGGTCTGAAGATGAAAGAAGGTGCATCAGTGGTATTCTCAAACTGAGCACCCCTTTGGATATGCACATTTCTATCTTTGGAATCTGTCCCTGAAATTATTCTAGTCATGACTACATCTGGCACTGGCAAGATTTGTTGCTGTTGCACTGCTATCTATTGAGGCTGGTCGGAAGATGAAAGAAGGTGCATCAGTGGTATTTTCAAACTGAGCACCCCTTTGGATATGCACATTTCTATCTTTGGAATCTGTCCCTGAAATTATTCTAGTCATGACTACATCTGGCACTGGCAAGATTTGTTGCTGTTGCACTGCTATCTGGTGAGGCTGGTCTGAAGATGAAAGAAGGTTTATCAGCAGTATTCTCAAACTGAGCACCCCTTTGGAAATTAACATTTCTATCTTTGGAATCTATCTCTGAAATTATTCAAGTCATGACTACATCTGGCACCGGTAAGATTTGTTGCTGCTGCACTGCTATCTGTTGAGGCTGGTCTGAAGATGAAAGAAGGTGTATTTGTGGTGATGCTCAGCTTGCAGGAATGATGAGACCTACAATTCTCTGTCTAGTACTCCGAAAAAACAAGTTCACTCTGTGGATGGTTCCCACAGTTTTCTATTTGCCATCTTAAATGGTATTCTCAAACTGAGCACCCCTTTGGAAATGCACATTTCTCTCTTTGGAATCTGTCCCTGAAATTATTCAAGTCATGACTACATCTAGCACTGGCAAGATTTGTTGCTGTTGCACTGCTATTTGGTGAGGCTGGTCTGAAGATGAAAGAAGGTTTATCAGTGGTATTTTCAAACTGAGCACCCCTTTGGAAATGCACATTTCTATCTTTGCAATCTGTCCCTGAAATTATTCAAGTCATGACTACATCTGGCACTGGCAAGATTTGTTGCTCTTGCACTGCTATCTGGTGAAGCTGGTCTGAAGATGAAAGAAGGTGCATCAGTGGTATTTTCAAACTGAGCACCCCTTTGGAAATGCACATTTCTATCTTTGGAATCTGTCCCTGAAATTATTCAAGTCATGACTACATCTGGCACTGGCAAGATTTGTTGCTGTTGCACTGCTATCTGGTGAGGCTGGTCTGAAGATGAAAGAAGGTTTATCAGCAGTATTCTCAAACTGAGCACCCCTTTGGAAATGAACATTTCTATCTTTGGAATCTATCTCTGAAATTATTCAAGTCATGACTTCATCTGGCACTGGTAAGATTTGTTGCTGTTGCACTGCTATCTGTTGAGGCTGGTCTGAAGATGAAAGAAGGTGTACCTGTGGTGATGCTCAGCTTGCAGGAATGATGAGACCTACAATCCTATGTCTAGTACTCCGAAAAAACAAGTTCACTCTGTGGATGGTCCCCACAGTTTTCTATTTGCCATCATAAATGGTATTCTCAAACTGAGCACCCCTTTGGAAATGCACATTTCTATCTTTGGAATCTGTCCCTGAAATTATTCAAGTCATGACTACATCTAGCACTGGCAAGATTTGTTCCTGTTGCACTGCTATTTGGTGAGGCTGGTCTGAAGATGAAAGAATGTTTATCAGTGGTATTCTCAAACTGAGCATCCCTTTGGAAATGCACATTTATATCTTTGGAATCTGTCCCTGAAATTATTCAAGACATGACTACATCTGGCACTGGCAAGATTTGTTGATGTTACACTGCTACCTGGAGAGGCTGGTCTGAAGATGAGAGAAGGTGCATCAGTGGTATTTTCAAACTGAGCACCCCTTTGGATATGCACATTTCTATCTTTGGAATCTGTCCCTGAAATTATTCAAGTCATGACTACATCTGGCACTGGCAAGATCTGTTGCTGTTGCACTGCTATCTGGTGAGGCTGGTCTGAAGATGAAAGAAGGTTTATCAGCAGTATTCTCAAACTGAGCACCCCTTTGGAAATGAACATTTCTATCTTTGGAATCTATCTCTGAAATTATTCAAGTCATGACTACATCTGGCACTGGTAAGATTTGTTGCTGTTGCACTGCTATCTGTTGCGGCTGGTCTGAAGATGAAAGAAGGTGTATCTGTGGTGATGCTCAGCTTGCAGGAATGATGACACCTACAATTCTCTGTCTAGTACTCTGAAAAAACAAGTTCACTCTGTGGATGGTTCCCACAGTTTTCTATTTGCCATCTTAAATGGTATTCTCAAACTGAGCACCCCTTTGGAAATGCACATTTCTATCTTTGGAATCTGTCCCTGAAATTATTCAAGTCATGACTACATCTAGCACTGGCAAGATTTGTTGCTGTTGCACTGCTATGTGAGGCTGGTCTGAAGATGAAAGAATGTTTATCAGAGGTATTCTCAAACTGAGCACCCCTTTAGAAATGCACATTTCTATCTTTGGAATCTGTCCCTGAAATTATTCAAGACATGACTACATCTGGCACTGGCAAGATTTGTTGCTTTTGCACTGCTATCTGGAGAGGCTGGTCTGAAGATGAAAGAAGGGTTATCAGTGGTATTCTCAAACTGAGCACCCCTTTGGAAATGCACATTTCTATCTTTGGAATCTCTCCCTGAAATTATTCTAGTCATGACTACATCTGGCACTGGCAAGATTTGTTGCTGTTGCACTGCTATCTGGTGAGGCTGGTCTGAAGATGAAAGAAGGTTTATCAGTAGTATTATCAAACTGAGCACCCCTTTGGAAATGCATGTTTCTATCTTTGGAATCTGTTCCTGAAATTATTCAAGTCATGACTACATCTGACATTGGCAAGATTGTTGCTGTTGAACTGCTATCTATCGAGGCTGGTCTGAAGATGAAAGAAGGTGCATCAGTGGTGATGCACAGCTTGCAGGAATGATGAGACCTTTACTTTTTAAAAAATGAACAATTTGTATTTTACATTTGTTCCACTGACTAACAGATGGTAGGACACATCCAACTTTGGTTCATCCACTTACTTTGGAGCCACAAAGAACATGATAATATGCGACAACACACACCAGTTTCACAAGGTTCTCACACCTGCTTTTTTGCAGTTGCCTCTCCAATATGCATGAGTGCACATTCCAGCTGACGACTTGCACAGATCCACCCAATGAGGCGTAGCATCGCCAGATGACTTGTACAGGTCCACCCAATGAGGCATAGCATCATTGGATGACACCTTTTTGTACTTCTTCCTTAGATCACTATACATCTCCAACTTGAGTCTTTTCCCAATGTTTGCTGAAAATTTGAAAGGGGTTTTCCAGTGTTTGTTACTTTTCACAAATTTCAACAAATAACTGACTTTATTAGTAGTGGCAATGTTTATTCATGAAACTTGTTCACAATGGTGCAGCCATGCATAGACCTTCTCAGAATTCAAACACATTGGTCATAGTTCTTGTTATACTTTCTTAAAGTGTCCATATCAGGAGGTTCAGGCTGTCAAGTCAAGATTGTTCTTTTGTGTAATAAACAAACATGAACATAACCTTTTTAATGTGAACACTAAGCCTGTCTTTTTGATACCAGTGTGTCTATATCGGTTTTGATAGAGGTAGTGGCGATGCGAAGAGCATTTTCAAGATGGTCATCTGAAACTTTCATTCTGATTTTATTTTTTGTATATTTCATATGACAAAAAAGTTGCTCGCAAATGTACATACTCCCCAACAGAGATGTCATGAACAGGGTATGTTCATGAAGTGACGGATATTTTTCTTTAGGCCGGTACAACTTATAAAAGTCCAATAAAGACACTGCTAACCCCCCACATCTCAATAGCTGCATGTTGACACCTTGTATACTTCTGTATACCCAAGCATATGCTGAGCATTAGTACAAGTAGTGGGACAAGCTGGCTACCTCGCACCAGGAAGGTCAGGTTAGCATCAGCAACTCCCTCCAATCGGCCCCACCTGACTTCTTTACTACCCAAATCAATAGTTGAACAGGGGTCATCTAGATTATAGTCAAGTCTTTATCTCTGTTTGACATAGAATTAAGCACTAACTTCACTGTCTCTTGTGTGGTTTGCTTCCATTTCAGTGCTTCATTATGTCTGCTTTTCTCATGTTGACTTAAATGTATATTCTTTCCCCACTTTGGGCCTTTCTGTAGTCTACATATTTCTTGCTTCCTTCCACAGCAACAAAAATTGTTCTATATACATAACTCAGTGTTTCTTTCTTCCTGAGTGACAGATGAGTCCACACAATGCTGACAAAACTTCACTTAAGAAATACATTATTTTGTCTTTACATTTCGAGTTGCATATGTTGCATGAACATTTTTTTTTTGCTTCTTTGATACTAGAGCTGATACATTCATATTATCTTCCTGACTACACCTGTTACCTAGAATTTTTTTTTTTATCAGACAAGTTCCCTGTATGTAAAATTATGCCATTCTGAAGTCTAGAACCTACAATTTGATTAGCTTGACTCTGTGGTTGAGTAAATTGTGAAACATTCTGTTCGGTGATCCTTGTTCTACATGTCTACCTACTTCCAGGTTTGAGATCTATTCTGTTTGATAATACCATGTTTGGGGCTAGTCATTCCTCAAAAGTTTCAACTGCCTACTGTTAGAGTCTAAGCGTATTTCTGCCAAGCTTTTGAAAGCTGAGGCATGCAGCTGTTACTAATTCACTGCATATCCTGGCTATTTTTATTGTCCATTTTAATGTGTTAGAGTAGACTTTGAAAAATGAAAAGGATTTTAAGCCATTGTAACAAAGTATAATATAAACTAAAGTTAAAAAAAAAAAAAAAAAGGAAATCTGTCACAGGACAGCTAAACTGTACTGAATAAAAATGTTTATGGAGTGATTAGAATATCAGAAGATATGCAGAAGAAGTTATACTACAATGTCTGATCTAGAATGACACAGTAGAATCTTGTTACCACAGATAATACACCTCGCACTGAGTAGCCCTAAGCGCAGTGTGAACAAAATACTTGCATAAATAAAATCAGAATTGACAATACCTGGTTGAAAACAGATAGGGCAACATTAACTTAGCAACTGGCATAAAACAACTGGAGAACTACGGAAAATTTATCATTCATTCATATCACGAAACAGTGATTGTAAAAGCACTTTCTTTAAGCTTAGACATCAGGGCAAACATCCAGTTGACAAGAAAAAAATTACGTCATCTAAAATAGTTAGAGAAGAACAGAAAATCACAGCAGTATGCCAACAATTGTCCTTTTGCTTCCAGAGTATCAGTGATTTTTTAACTGAGACTCAGCAGCAGTTTACTTCAAGTGACAAGAAAGAGGTTAGGGGCAGTGAAAGCACAACAAGTCATGAACATATAGCAAAGCAGGAGGTATAAACTGCTCCAGGTCAGCTGGGGTGGTACTGAGTACGCAAAAATAATGCTACAGCTATCCCAACAGAAATGTTTTAAGTTTGCATTTTATAAGCACAGTCACTGTAGAGCTGGGTTGTGGCAATCAGGACAACTATAGCTATTCGACTAGTAACAAGCAGCCAGGAAACTAGTTAAGTTCCAAGTCTAATAACTAGCCAAAATAGATTAATTACAGCCACTACAGTTGATTCACAGAGCCTACTTTTCTCCCCAAAAAAAAGTTACAAAATCAATTATGTGAAGGTCTCGCAATACAAGAGATGTGCTCCTCACATCCCTGAAATATACAAAAAATGCAAGATAACCTCGACTTGAACAAAGCTGCAATTTTTAGCTGTAGCGTCTGCCACTGAAAAATCCTGTTAATTTTAAAAGTTAAATTATTTGCTCAGATTTGTCGAATATATTAAATCTATTCCACTAGTCTTCATGCTAACAGTGAGTGCACATCTGGCATGGAGTAGAGTCGGTAAACAAAACAATAAAAAAGCATAGAAACTCCACTGCAGTTACTTAGAAGAGTCTCCCAAACAACACTGGCCATATGAAGATGTTCTATGAGGCAACAGAGGAACTCACATCTCACAGGGCAAAGCCGCTTAAGATGGATGTGTCAATTTCCATGGAATAGTCCAGACTACATGGTACCTAAAGGTCCTACTGAGTAAATGGCAAATGTCAGGAGAACAAAAAGCAGCTGAATGCACAAGTCACATGACACAGCCATGGTATTAGCAACTGAAAATTGACGTATAGTAATATATTTACACACACACGTCCATCTAGATGTAGATATACATTCTCTGTACTGCTGTATGATTGGGCTGGGGTTATTTTTCTGACAACATATGATTTATGTATATCTGGTGTAGCTTAGTGGTAAATAATTGTGTGTATGGTGTGCATGGTCCTGGGTTCCAGCCTTGCAGAGGCTGTTTATTTTGTTCCTGGGCAGAACACCAGCCGTGGGATACAGAGTGATGAAGGCACTTTATAGTGGTTGTAAGCGGGTTTGCACGGGTTTTCATGGAGGTACGCACTGCTAACTTCCGGTCACAGTTTCTTACACTCAGTTAGCCTCTCGTTTGCTTAATCTATATAGGCAGTGCTTACCCCAGTGCAAACGCACTTGCACATGCTTACTAGTGCTTACATATGCTTACTACTGCTTATCTGTGCTTACACCTGCTTACTGCTGCCTTATTCATTATGATACTGACTCTTCACATGTGCATTTTCTGCAGTACTCCACTTCATAAATATATGTTATTTAGTGGGTTTTGCAATACAAATATTGCTATACCATGCTTTGCCATGTAAAATAGACTGTGCTGCAGTGGGACTCGAACTGGGAATACCTGCTCGTTAGGCGACTGCTCTGCCCACTATACTATTGCTGAGATGCTTCATTTGCATATATCTTCTTTGTTATCCTCTTCAGCCTTTTAAGCTGCTTTAACTGTAGCTAAGCAATTATGCCCTGTTGCTGTTGTACACATGGGGGACTGTTGGTGGGGATATGTGGACACCTATGAACCGTTCAACATTGCAGGGGCATGTTTATTTTGAGAGATCTGCTCGCAGACATGCCCTCCCTGCACTTGTACATGCTCCGTGTAAGCCTGAGAGCTCGGGCAGTGCATCTTCATTAATATGCATGGCGCACTGCCATCTTGCTCCTAAACGGGCACTTCCATGCAGGACTAGACTAGTCCTGCATGGAAGATTAGTAAATCTGGGGGTTAGTTACAGAACAAGATTTATGATTCATATAAAACAGAAGTGACGTCTTTGATTTCTAGTCAGAAAACTGTGATCCTCTTAAAGGTGGCATATTTTCATGTTTTTTCTAGTGGAAGTTCACAACAGTGAAAGGAAATATGTGAATGAGTAGTGGGTGGATGTCAGCTACACATAAGCAAGAACATTAGCCACTGTAAAGAGGATAATATAACTGACATATGAGCTTTTACCAGGAAATACAGAAGAACTATCATTTAAAACAAAAACACTGACTATTACAACTGAACTATTCAGAAAAATCATGATTCAGGAAACTGAAATGTATTTATTTATTGACATTTGTTTACTGGGATAGTCTGAGTGGGCACTCAGAACCATTTTCAGTGGAAGCCAGTGGAGGAAAGCTCGATTAGAGTTACAAAATATTACAAAAAATACAAAGTTTGCATATAAATTGAAAACTGAAATTTTAATTAAATAACGACAGAATATTCCAGAAATGAAGGTCAAAATAAAGTCAGACTCTTGAACATTGAGTGAAGAAACTGCTAGATACAAAACCAAACCACTCTACAGTGACTGATTTCACCACATCCTTTAGGGCACATGATACTTATAAAACTGGGTGATGCAGAGTACACTGGTATTGCTGCGAGATGGCAATGAATGGATAGAACTGCGAGATGGCAATGAATGGATAGAACTGCGAGATGGCAATGAATGGATAGAACTGCGAGATGGCAATGAATGGATAGAACTGTGAGATGGCAATGAATGGATAAAACTGCGAGATGGCAATGAATGGATAGAACTGCGAGATGGCAATGAATGGATAGAACTGCGAGATGGCAATGAATGGATAGAACTGCTTTCTTCCCTCTCTTCATTTAGTTTCTCTCCGTAAGATTCTTTTTCTTCATACGCCATCTCATACCATTTTCATAATCCTTCCCAGAGTTAGAAATTGCTATGGCAGACATATTTGTGCATATACACCTGCCTGGTGTAGTATAGATAGCTTGACAAGGGGTGGGGGGAGCAGGAAGTTAATTTCAGAGTTTAGGTTTTAGCAAGTAAGGAGTCAGGAGGGTTGGATATTTATAATCAGAGCTGAGTGTGGTGTAGTCTCTCTGGCATGGGAGTTTGGACAGCCTCCCTTTCATCCCAAATTCATTTTACTTCTTTTATCTGAAGGCTCGATTCAGGACCAGGATGAGGATTCTGCTTTATTTTTCTGCGAGGCTTGAATAAATTGAAATGAGTATGGGCACGCTGTTACGGACTGGTTGGTTATTTTGCAATGAGCATTATGCTTTACACATTCTATTAATGCCCGTCTTAATGTTCTTGTGATTCTAATATGAGCTGTCTTGTTACTATTGAAATTTTAGATTTTAATAAACTGATCCCACTGGATTAATTTGGTGCCTTTACTGTGTTGTGGACAAAGCAGTATTCTAAACTGCAACTTCTTTTAATCTAGAGTAATCCCTGAAATGTCTATACATGTTACCATCCTTCTTGGAATACTAAACTGATTTCTTTGCTATTTACTGCAGTAGATATTGTACAATAAGGCCAATATTTTTATCTCAGAAGCAGAGAGAGTGATTGTTACAGATAACATTTTATAAGACTAGGTGCTTTATATTTAATATCTTGCAAATAAAAGGTCAGCTCTCTGCTACAAATTGCCAGGAAACAAAATCAGTAGTAAGCATCCAAAATATGTGCATCTTTCCCTGCAAATATTTTTTTTTCTTTAAGTGATTAAGAAATGCTGAACAAAAGTACATTTTAGACAATCATTATTAAGGATAAGCGCTACATTTGCCATTGCAAATGGTGGTTGTTAGTGCAATATGTATATAATTTGTATTCTTCTATTACAGCTGAAGAGCTTGAAGGTATGCCTAGTATACACGACTTCTGTACTAATTAAGGTTGAGCTACTATAGATCTGTGAGGTTTGGGCACTTTAATTACATGCTGCTGAATGTTTTTTTTCTTGAACAGATTATTTTTTTTGGATCAGAGTAGAATTACATTTTTGATCTGTCACATTTTTGTCGTGTTCATAATTATTTTTTTATTCAATGCATAAGTAGTTTCTATAAAAAATAAAAAGTAATGAACATATATTTAGCATACCTTTTTGCTAATGTCATTATGTTGAAGATTGATGATTGGCATATGTATGAGACAGAACATTTCTTTCTGTCAATGCAGTGCAATGTCTGGACTACAGTCAGTTCTTTTCAATCTTTTATAGTAAAGAAATGAACTTTGATAGGGTCTATCAGCAGCAGAATGTGAATGAATGCAAACAAGATTTTTTTGGTGCCAAAGCAAGTGTTCATAAATCTTGGGATTACTTTTTCTGGGATCAGTAAACTCATAAATGCAAATGACTTCTGAAAAGTGTGCAACCTGTTTTTCTATGAGATGATGTGTAAAACAATTATTACATAAAATGAATCCCAGCATGAGGTTAACAGTACATCAAAAAGTAAAGAAAAAAAGTCTAGCTCTGTTATCGTACCCACCCTATAATTCATTTTTGAAATATTCTTTTGGCTCACTGATGATGATTGACATCTATCTGATCACCATGACACCACACATCTGTTCATTATCCAGGTGAAAGACAATAATGCTTTGGCCACCAAACATGCAGCTATCAAGGAATTTATTCGGGGATGTGCCTACCTTTTCACTGCTATGCACACCCATAGACACTGACAGGACTGATGTTCAGTGGGACTTAACAAGGGTTTGTCACCCTAACTGTAACTGATCTTCCCCTCAGAAGGCAGAGCCTCCATTTCAAACAAATGTCACTGTGTAGTCATCTTTATCTGAGATGAATTCTAGCACAGTATGTGCCATGCCTTACCCCTGAGGCAGTCAAGCAGGCATTGCCTTATCAAACTTCTCCAGCACCCTGGCCTCTAATAAATCCCAGAACATCTGTATTATAGTCCGAGTTTTGTTTCTCTGTACCTCAGATCTGGCAATCCCTTGCAATAGTTGTTCATGTAATAGGGTCGCTGATGCAGAAATTCAGAAAATGAACATGGCTATCACCAGACAGACAATCATTCTTCTATCAAAACCTGTTGAAGCAGATGAATGCCAAAGAGGTTTGTTGGTGCATTCTCAGGTCATGGCTAAAAAAGGTAATGATGTCTTTAATCATGCACCTTCCTCCACTCTGCCTTTTTTTACCATGAAGATGAAGACAGAGCTCCTGCACTAACAAATCTTCTTTGTGAAGACAAAAAAAGAGTCTTGGAAACCTAAACTAAAGTAAGTAAAGGAAAATCCAGCTAACTTAAATGACCGGAATTCTGGCAAAACACTCAATCTAATATGTCACTAAGTAATTCTGAAGATAAAGGGCAGCAATGCACACAGTATAAGTAACAAAATGACTAAGTAATCTTTGGTTTTGGCATCCACTTACTACCCAGGATTAAGTTTATTGTCACACTGCCCCTCACTGTATCTGATGGTCCCCTTCAGCTATGTTTGGTGCTAACAAAGCCTTTTGTTGTCCTTTCACTGCTAATTCCTTTTACAGTTATGTGAGACACAATAGTAGTCATGGACAAAGTGCAATATAGTGAATCTTAGTTGCTACCCTTCTACCCACTTGGTTAGGCTCTCTAACATCATCCTTATTTTTTCCCTCTGTGTACTGTTGCTTTATATTTGTTTCTCCACTGAAGAGGTTTATCCTATTTTTCCCCCTCAGGTGTGCTAGAAATAAACACGATTGATTGATTCTAAGGAAGCAGTGTGATTTTGGAAGTGATTTCATCATTAATAAAAGCAGTAACAAACTGATGCTCTGTATGATAGGTTCATAGGTTCATAGGTAGGTACTAGGCTATTGGCCCTAGGGCCTATACAAGTCTAGCCAAAAAGGTACCCTGGCTTTCGCCACCCAAGAAAATTATTTTCCTGTACCCCTGTCAAGCAGAACCACAGAAGTGAACCCTGGGGTGAATTTTCTATTACCCATCCAATCAAGATTTTTCTTGAAGAGTGCTAATGAGGAGCTCTGTTTGACATAGATAAGTAGTCTGTTCCAGAGTATGGGAAGTCTCTGGGACAGGAATCTATCCCTCCAGCATGTTCTGTTTATTGTGGTGACAAGGTTTAGGCCCCTAGAGCATGTAGCTCGGAGGGATTGGGATTTCTTTAAGTAGAGCATGTCCAACAGCTCTGGGTTTGACATAGCTTTGTATGCTAGACAGAGATGGTCTCTTGAGTAGGCGATATGTGGAGTAAAGCTGGAGTTTGAGACTATCTGCCTAAGGCATCTGAGGCCAGTAATCCTCCTTGTAAGGTATTTTTGCGGCCTTTCCAGTTGTTGTAGTTGTCTTGTGAGGTACATACCAAAAGGGGCATTGTACTCTATAATGGGTCTAATGAGTGATGAGTAGAAGGGAACAATGACCTCTTTCTGGATGAGAAACCTTTTGTGATGGTGTGCCACGTAGGATTTCCTGACCACTGTGGCGATGTCGTCAAAGGAGAGACTACTGTCCACCTGTGTCCCAAGGTCCCTTATTACACTTTCAGTGTTAAGTAGACTACCGCTTATGTAGTAGTTCATGGGTACAGAGTTTTTACCAAAGGGGATGACAATGCACTTTTTGGCATTGAGCTTGATACCATGGCTTTGACACCAGGCATCTGTCTCAGTGAGGCCCTTTTGTACGATGTCCACATCATTAGGAGTTTCAATTATGGCTCCTAGTTTACATTCATCTGTGAATTTAGTTAGCCAAAGACCTTCGGTGTTAGCCTGTACTTCAGAGAAATAGATACCAAACAGGAGAGGACCCAGGACTGAACCCTGTGGTACTCCACTTGTCACTGGTCTGAAGTCTGATTTGGAGTCTGCTACTTTCACAGTGTGGGTTCTGTCAGTAAGCCAGTTGGCAACCCATCTTGTGACATAGGGATTTATACCTAGTTTAGTGAGTTTATCTATAATTCCAGAATGGGGGATGGTGTCTAACGCATTGGCGAGATCTAGATAGGCTGTATGAAGAACCTTACCCTCATCTATGGCTTTGGTGACTACTTCAAAGAAGTAACAGGTTTAGGAGACATGATCTGCCTTTTACAAACCCAAACTGTGTGGAGTCCAGAGTTTGGAGATCTCCAATGTCTTTGTTTATGAGTTCCATGATGATACATTCCATGGCCTTGCAGACCAGGCTCGTCAAGCTAATGGGGCGGTAGTTCCTGGGGTCTGTTGTGACCCCCCCTTTGTGGAGTGGGACAACTGTATTGGTGTGCTATTCAATGGGCACAAAGCCTGAGGTGAGGCTATGACTGAACATGGTACTTAGGTGGGGTGCCAGTTCATTCTGTAGTTCATGTAGAAGGCAGCCTGGGATGTTGTCAGGTCCCATGGATGCTGTGTTCTTGGCTTTGGAGAGTGAGTTTTTTTACCTGTGCAGCCGTGATTACAGGAACTTTGCATTCTTCCAGTATAAAGATAGGCCCTTTAGGGGGTGAGATAATATTCAAAACCTCTCTCTTTCTCATAAATGACTGTTCATGTAGAATATGAAACATATAATTGTACATAAATGTAGTACCAGTGGTAAACACATGCAGAAGAGCATGAAATATAATGACAGAACAGTTAAGTGGCTGTATAATTACTGCTCAGGGTCAGCACTCTTTATTGAATAAATTGGGTGGAAAATAGCAACTGAGCAGCTGAAGCTAAAATGTATTGAATGGAGAGGGACCTTGCACTAACAGTCATGCAAATTCAACCATGCAGGGGAATGTATGAAGCTAGTGGCAAAGGCAGAACAGGTGCAATAGCATACAAGGCTCATAGGCAGAAGGACAACATTTTGACTCTATTCCTTTTGTGGGCAGAAGTATAACATTCTGACTTTATTCCATCTAATTCTGTTTGGTAAGTTGCCCAGACATAGGAACAATTAAGGTAAGGTGGTGCAGGTGGTAATCTCTGTTTTGTAGATGAGGTTTGTTGATAATGGTACTTTTTTTAGTAGGAAAGAAACATTTACTTCTTTAGTTATTGGCATTTGTTTGCCAGGTTAGTCTGACTGAGCAATGTGGTGCAGGTGGTAATCTCTGTTTTGTAGATGAGGTTTGTTGATAATGGTACTTTTTTTAGTAGGAAAGAAACATTTACTTCTTTAGTTATTGGCATTTGTTTACCAGGTTAGTCTGACTGAGCAATGTACTTTAAGTGGAGGTCCGGGAGGTAAAACTTCATTATGCAGACATAGTAGACATCATATGCATTGTTTCACCATTTACAGTCAGTGTCATACATGAGCACCAGTTGCTTTATTCAAACATTCTTAATATCGGTTTCATAATTTAAAAGCAGTGTCATTCAGAAATAGCAGTTACATTGGTTATATATTAAAACATCTTTAAGATAAAGATTTAGTGCAGCCCACAGAAAGGAAGGAGGGGATAAGGCACAAGGAACATAAAGAAGAGAAGATGAGGAGAGTAAACTTGTGATAATAGTACATTACATTTTGTGAAGCAGTGAGTCATGGCAAAAATTCATATAGCTATATTAGTACCAGTTTAACCAGGGGAAGTGCAGGCACAGAACCATTTATTTATCAGGTGTTGCTTCAGGTGGCACTTAAAAGTCTTTTAGGTTGCAGACTGTTCATAAGTGGAGTGGGATAGTATTACAGCTATTAGCAATGCAGTGTGAAAACAGGGAGTATCCTGCATTGTTGTTAGGTTTAATTATGGAGAGTAATGATTTGTTCATGGAGTATACAGTTATTTTAGTAGTACAAGGATAAATGATGGAGTAAAGGGATTGAACATTTTCAGGGTTGTGCAATAGTTTTAAGGTTGGAATTAACTGTGAGTATAATAGAGAATTATTTAGTTTGAGATAGTTTAGTTGTTTTAGAGAGAGGCAGTGATGTGATCTTTATTGCTGGTTGGTTATGAATTTGACTATATTATTGTAGCATTATCCTTTTTTTTTTCAATAATTTTTATTTTTATTTTGCATTTATAAAATATACAAACATTTTCATATTTACAACATGACCATAAGAGAAAGTTATATATTGCAGTCAATATTGAAACATGAAGGCCATATAACAAACCTATTTACACTATAAACATAGATGCTTTTTCAAACAAGTTTAAACAATATAAAGACGACACATACATTAATGTTTGCAATACCATATTTTGTTGTGAGTTTGTGGGTATATTGCTAGATTCCCTTATAACACTTTAGTCTATAGTGTGCATGATGTTTTATGCTAGTATGATATTAAAGATTTGTTCCCAAGTTGCTCGAGTTTTGCTGTTTTTGTTTCTTTTATCCATTACTATTTTGTGAGCTAATAGGTGTTACAGTCACTTTCTTAAAACTCTCCTAAGAGATGTTCAGAGTCTATCCATTTGAGGGCTATATATAGTTTCAATAATGAGAATATGGTTATAAGCTTGTTTTACTGAGAAGTTAGATGGGTGAATATGTAATATGGTAAATTCCCATGTAAGTGTTGATGATTGATATCCCACTTTTTGTAATTGCAATTTCAGTGTATTCCAGAGTTTATAGACACATTTGCAACTCCAAAATATATGTATTACATCTGCTATCTGATCCTTGCAGTGTGTACAGTATGGTGATTTTGTTTCATTGAATTTGTGTAGTAAGGCAGGTGTCAAATATGCATTGTTATTTATCATAAGCTGTGTGTACAACAGTTTTTAAGGGGTATGCTTTTCAGTGTTAGGTTAATTAAATTTTGTATCTGGTGGTTGTCCAAAAATGGTTGTATTTTCCTCCAATAGTTAGAGAAAAGGAGGTCTTTCTGGAATTTGATTTCCTTATCATTTTGTATGAGTTTGTTTTAGTTTTCTTTGTCATGAGGATAGTCTTCCAGAGCAGAGTGCATTTTTCCATGTCACTATTGGGTATGGTAGGGTTTTGGAGGTAACTGGAACACATCTCTTTGATTTGTTTAAGCATTATGACATCAGACTTAGGTAGATTCAGACTATTTCTCATTTCTTGGATAGTAAAATTAAGTAGTGGGTAGATATCTTGTAAATGTATCTTTTCTTTTAATCAGGGATATTGTAGCATTATTCTATTTTGGCAGATCAAGAGGTATTGAGATTGGTTAGAGAAAGAGAAGTATATAATAGAGTGAGGAGTAGAATAGAAGCGGCTATGTTTTGCCGAGCAGACTAAGTAAGGTAGTGTTTACTCTGTGGAGTCATCCTTGCTTTTGATGGGGCTTCTTTATGGCTTTCTGAACCTGGAAGTCTCATTTTAGGTGGTTATCCATAATCACACCTAATAGTTTGGTGTGGGATACCAGTTTAATATATTGGTCTTTTCTGATGACAATATATTAAAGGCAGTTTTTTGGGATGAAAGATAGCTACTGGTGAACAGTAGTACTTCAATTTTTGCGGGATTCAGAAGGATTTGTGAGTTGTTGAGCCAAGCTTCTATGGAGTAGACGAACTTCTGGCTGAATGGTTTAAATGCGGGTATTGTCCTAGTGGCACATATCAGAGTGGAGCCTTCAGCATAGTGTACTATGATGGCCTCTTTGGCTGCTGTGTTTTGGTCGCTGATAAACAAGTTTAACAGTATTGGTCCTGGAATGGACTCTTGTGAGGTATTAACAGATAGGAAACAAAGAGGAGAAATCATCTTGCAATTTCACTGCTTGGGACCTATTAGTGAGGTAACTAAGAAACCAGTTAAGTGAAGAGTGATGTAGCCCATAGGAAGAGAGTTTAGTTAGGAGAACTTGATGACTGATTGTGTTGATCTCATTGAACACAAAATGAGCACAAAAGCAGCAGTTTCCACATGTTCACGGGATTCGGACAAAGTACATTAACATGTAATCTCCTTCCTCTCTTCGTCCCACAGACAGTAGCAGGCTGCTACTTTTTTACCAAACGCTTCGGGGTATAAAAGATTGCACACATCGGAATCGATCCCAGAAGTTTACAGAACTTGAAAGCCCTAGGTTTATTGCATAGATTTACTAAAATCTGAATGTCTTCTGGTTACCGCCAAGTGTATCGTCAAAGGATGCAAGGATTGTTGCACCATGCTTCATTCACAAGCAGTAAATAATGAAACCCCAATTGAAGAGTTATCCCAGCCGTACTGTGCTCATCCTTGCATCCTCTGAGGATACACTTGGCGGTAACCAGAAGCGTTTGGTAAATCAGTAGCAGCCTGCTACTGTCTGTGGGACGAAGAGAGGAAAGAGATTACACGTTAATGTACTTTGTCCGAATCATGTGAACATGTGGAAACTGCTGCTTTTGTGCTCATTCTGCCATTTCAATGCACACCATGCAGTATTTGCAGTAGAGCTTCAGCCTGACATGTTGAATGGTATAAATTGATGTAAGGTCTACTGTGATTTGTTCATCTCTGATGAAGACTTGGATTCTATGTCGAAAACGTATTCTTTTGTGTTGCAGCGTTAAGGAAATAAAGTGCTTGTGCTTATTTAAGGAGTTGGTTTTTGACCTTCATTTGGGCACTCGTGCAAGTCCTGTTTTTTGGTCTTAGCTAGAGTAGTTTATCACAATTGAGACAGGATGTGCAAGTCTATCTGCAGTGAGTTTGATGTATTCGGATGGAAGTTGGTCAGTTGTCTTAAGGGTATATAGGTAGTTTTATAATTGCAAATGCTGGCACTGGAGAGTATGTGAAGGTCTGCTGTTTGTACAGGTAAGTAACTGTGGACAAGAGACTTGTAATAGCTGATTGAGAGTGTAAGTATGGTGAGAAATGCTAGCTATAGTAGGTGAAGTCGTGCCATATTTGGGATTTGGAGGGATATATAGATAGGTGGTAATGTGTGGTTGGAGGAGCAAGGAATGATGCTGTTATAGTTAGTAGAGATTAATGGCAGGAGTAAAGTAGAATAAGATGATATGTAAGATTGATAGGTAGGTATATGAACTGATAGACAGGTACAGGGAAATACAGATATGGATGGGGATGAATTTGTATGCTGAGGAAGTACTCATTGTTTTGTGATTCTAATTCTTTCTTCTTTGTTCTACCATTAGTGATTCTCTGCTTGGGTTTATATACATCCATATCTATTTATTTATATAATAGAGAGAAAGATAAACATACATACATATATAAATATATATATATATATATATATATATATATATATATATATATATATATATACATACATATATATATATATATATATATATATATATATATATATATATATACACACACACACACACACACACACACACACACACACACACACAAACATGGCATGCACATTTTATGTTTCATCTTTTGAATGATGTACACCTCATTGAGCATTGCGACCTAGTGACACCACTAGGCAATTCTGCAGTTACTTCCTACTGATGTCTCCAGCTGTCAAACACAGTTTCATATTTGCATAAATAATTTCAAAACCACATTACATACAAGCTATTGAATGACTTTGTTTTAAAGCTTACATGATGGGCAACACAACTACATTAATATTTGACATCCGTATGGTGCTACATAAGATTTATTAATTGCTGTTCATATACTGTACATTTATATTGTCAAAATGTTCATCTTTTTCTAAATATCTTAACAGTCAAGTAACACACATAACTGCTTAGCCTGATATGCAGTCTCACAGATAAACTGACAAACTGTTGCTGACAGTATGTGTATAGCTTGAGTGTTTACAAAGATATTGTAAGCCATTTACAAAATATTACAAAATGAATATTTACTGTGTTTATTATTTCTTATAAAATCCAGTTTAAGATTTAGAATGTATTGAACACTACTACTGAAAAAGACTTGATTCTTTAGTAAATCATGTAACCCCAGAGATATGAACATTTGTTTTAAATGTGAGTTTATAACTTACTTTTCTCAAAACCCCTTGAAGAAATTATTGGAAGCAATGAGTACAAACCTCAGGAGCCCCAATGGAAAGAATAAGAAACTTGCCTTGCAAATTGGGTAATGGCTAAAAATGGTCAGCGGTAGACTAACTCACACACTTAGCAAATGAATAAACTAGAAAACTATACTAAAATTTAATAAAACGTGTTTTAGCTATGCTATGACCTGCCCTCCTAATATATTGTGATTGTCTTATGCCATTTACGCCATTGACGTCTTCCCATTCAAATATCCTGCAGTGAAGTATTTGCACATCTGGATGGACTTCTACCTTTCTAGTGACTTCTGTGTATTAGGATGACATAGGTCAATCGCATAATAGCTTTAACATTTTATTTGGGATGCATGGCTAGGCTTAAAAAGTCCCTTGTGGTTGCCAGCCTAGTAAACTCCTATAGACCTATATGTAAAATGCAAACATGTTTTGTTTTCCAGTTTATTACCACAACAAAATGTGTAAACTAAGATAATGATCTCTGTATGCAAAACAAATAAACAGTAAAGTTAAAGACCCGTTTCCCTATATTTGATGGTAGGTAGTAGCAATATTGTTCAGTTTATTTGAACTCATTATTCTTTTAACTCTATGCCACAAAACTGGGGCAACATTTATTTATTTAGTTAAACAATGTGTTAACTTTGGTAGAGCCATAATCCCTTTGGACCAATTACAGTCTCAGTCCAGATGTGAGCACACATTAAGTGGAAAAATAAAAATAATTTACAAAATAAAAGAGCACACTAAAAACAAAGCAATAGTTAATCATAACAATTGCATCTCACTTTAGAACCATTACTTTAAGCATGGTCTGTTAAATAGCATTCAGCAATGTTAAACTACCCATTGTCTAGTATATAAATATGAAGTGCAATGAGCATACTGCTGTATCATGCCCCTGGAATAAGACTGCAGTTACAATTAGAATAATGTCAAAAGTCCATAAAGTTGAAGTATGTCAGCATTAAAACATTGCACAATATTCATCTTATCCTGTTTATTGCTCATTGAAGTTCTGAGACAATTTTATAAAGCTTTATTTTTAAACAGATCCATAGCCCACAGCTGAAAACATCCTTTTATGGAATCTGTTATTTGAAGGCTGTTAAGTGTTGTGCTGAGGTTTTATGATGTGTGCACAGGATGATTCATGGTATAAAAATACAAAACTGATGAAGTTACAGGGATGTCCTTCTAAACATGTATGGTATACATTACAGAGTACTACTTTTTTCCACTTTCTTTTTTTTTTTTTCTTTTCTTGTTTACATTGAACAAGAAAGATTCCTCATTATGTGTTTTTGAAAAAGTCATTAGATTCATATATGCAAATTCTGGCCAATATCTGGGGTAATCAGTGTTACATACTTCATGTATGTCAATGTCAATCAATCATGGTATGTCTCTTATATCTGTAATTCCTTCTACAGAGATTAACCACACAGTCAAAAACTTAAAGGGACACTCTCAGTTCTTATAGATGCCACATATGATATTAAGGCAGATTCTGAAATGCTTTCCTAGTGTAAAGAAACACTCAAAGCTTGATTGCGCTATGTCTGACCTTTTTTATTCTGGTGACATAGAAGGACTTATTTTGTGGGTGTATGTCAAGCACTGAAGTCCCAGGCACTTGAAGGCCACTGTCTCAAAGCCGTGGAGTCAGTCATCTTGGAGCCTGCATAGGCTGCTGCTGACACTCAAACCTGAATATGAGTTTGGGCAAGGTGGGGCAGCTACATGGACTGGGTTCAGCTGTTGCATCTCACCAAAAAGCATTACTTGAGTCTGAGAAAACTTGCGGAGAAAGGGAGTTAGGTGGAGGGATGTAGATTAAACTTATAGGCAGACACCATGAAAGCAATTTAAGTTTAGGAAGTGGGAGGGGAATCTTAGAGTAAGGGATTAGGAAGGGAGTTTAGGGTAATGAGCAATTCAGGATTTTAGGTTTAGAGAGGGTGGTAGAGTTTTAGGTTACTGAACAATAGCAGACTTTACGATTAGGGACTGGGAGTGAAGTTTTAGGTTTCAAGATATGTTTAAGGAAGGGAGTTGAATTTTAGGCTTAGGGACTGAGTATTTTGGGTAGGAACTAGATGGAAGTTTTAGGATTATAATTAGGTGCTTGTGAGGCCATACAGTTTAGTACATGGAAGGTTACGTTATTAATTTAGATCGCATTAATGGTAGTTAGGGCACTTGCCTTTTAGCACAATTAGCAGAGATCACTTGTGTTGTAAGTTACCAGAACATGGGCACTTGTGAATTCCAAATTTTGTTGCTTGGAATACATCAGTTAACTACTTCAGTAGTTGTATCAATATGGATTTTTTCACAGAATGGGATTTTCATTATACTATCATTATAGCTCTCATTGCTATAATGATCATAAAAAAGAATAAACCTGGTTCCATTAAAGAGACAGAAGGTTTTTGTGACAATAATTCAGATTCCGTGTACCTAAATGTATTAAAGTGAGTGTGATGCACAGACATTGAAGGTGAAGTTACTCAAAGATTTTAACATTTGATTATAGCAGTGAGTTTCAGTAAAACATATTGTTAAATATATTCTTATGCTGTACAACTGCAGCAGATTTCTGTTTTTTCTTTATATTCAGATTTCTTGGAAAATGAAAAGTTTAATTTAATGTTGTAGTCATCTAGACACATTTACCTACCAGCTATGTAACCTTAAATGCAGCATTTTTTTAAATGAAATGTGAAACAAAATATATTTATGCATTTCTGTTTTTTTTCCTTTTTAATAAAATAATATGATTTAAAATGTGATTCAGCTTTGCAAAGAAAATCTGTAAAAAAATGCATACCATAACTTAGGGCTCTCAAGAAGGACAAATGAAAAGTTGTCTGCTAAAACGTTTTCTGTATTGCTTTGCTTTGTTTACTTCATACTACGATGTCTCTCTCATTTCAGAGTATCTGTATATGTGTATGTGTGCATGTGTGTGCGCGCGCATGTGCTCACACTCACACATGCATATGTAAAACAAAAGGTTAACTGTGTCAGACTGACTTCTTTTTTCTGAATATCGTACATATTGATGGATACCTTTTTCATTGATAGTATTACTTTCTCAGGGTATTTACTCAGCCAGGAAAACTTCAGCCTTGCAGACACTACCACCTCATCTCTTATTACACTGTAGTTCAAATCTTTTGTTATTACTATCATGTAGAAATACTTTAGCACCGTCTTCTTTAAACATAGTTCCCTTACTTTGCATAATCCCTTAGTTTTGATTTTTGCTATAAGTAAATAAATTTACATATTGTATTATCTTGGAGACTGTCATATTTTTTTGAATATTAAATCTTGTGTTAACAGTTGGATATGCTTCATACAATGCCATTATTGGCTTAATAATGTTGATGTTTATGCAAATAATGCTGACAAAGATATCATGTTATCCTAAATACTGGTTATGCTAAATAATGCATAAGAAAGGCCCTACTTCGAAATGTGGAGAACAGATAAAATTATATTTTTATATATCAGAGACACTGATGGAGATTTAGTTTGATATACCACAGGTTTGTCAGTGTGAGTTGTGTGACCAAAGATATGTGCAGAGAAAGAAACAAAATAACATATTTCCATAAAATATTGCCTACTCTGTTACCTGGTTTCATCATTTTTTCTTAAATTAGTGAGAATTCCAAGATAAAAATCCTCAGTGTCATTTGAATTATAGAAAAGATTGCATCTTAATGCATTTTGCATCCATCCACACATTATTTTTTCCCATTTTTGCACATGGGGTTGGGGTGTCACTTCAACAGTGACAATCATCTCGAGTCAGGATCTGCACTATATTTTCTACCCCTTAATGCACATTTTGAAAAATGTGCAGACAAGGGTACAAGCAAATAAGACAAATATCCTTTATTTTGGCATGATCTAAATACCAGTTCCACAAAGTCATTTATATAGCATGTCTTGGTTCAGTGCATGATAAAAACACATTGAATTAGAACAGTTCAGGACAGCAGATACAACTAAGGGCATGAAGCAGAATCAATCATAAAGTAATAGTCAGAAGACTTCTTGTCAGTCCTTCTGCTGTGAAAAATATTGTTGGCTCTGCATCGTTATGCTCAATGTTGTACTTTACCGAAGACAAATTAATAAATAAAATGTTTTTATGCAGCTGTGGGACTTGAACCTTCCTGTGGCACTGCAAAGTTTGTGCTTTTAATTCAGCAAGTAAAAATGTTCAGGATAATAATTAAGAAATAAACAAGATGAAACCTTTCTTGCAAAATGTGTTTTTTTTTGTTCATGCCAGGTATCATTTAATATATTTGTTACCAAAAAATTATTATGCATACATTTGGTCTCAGCCTATTGTTGAGTTGTTCCTGTTTGCATTGGCAACTCAGCAGAATGGAAAATTGCTCATCACGAAAGCTTGCAAATGCTGCTAACAAATAAACACTCAACTTAGCTGAACTGAATCCAGCAGCACCACATTTTGTTACTAAATATAATAGTGACATAAATAGCTGAAAATTCAGGGTGATGGCTGTAACATATTTACACATGGGACTTTGTGCAGAAAATGTAGTTTTAGTAGTATTAGAAGCATTTGTTAAGTGTGTCTATGTTTTTTCCTTTCATCTTCTCCCAGGAAAGGTTTTAGAACAACTAAATATGCTAATATATTCATATCATCTGTAAAGTGTGTTTTCATTTATTGTGGGTGTTGTAGATGGAGTCTGCTATATTTGAACATAATTAGTACATTTTGCTTTATACCTCTGGAAAACTGGAAGATGAAGGCACTTGGGAGTTTTATTGTAACCTTTGCACTCAAACCCAAAAAGAAACAATTCTCAGTGTAACACTTCTTTTTTCTCTAGATTTGTATTTATCACTTGATCACTTTGGACCTTACATAATCAGACATTTGATCTAATGCTGTATCAGTAGTATCAAGCTATAAGCATATATTGCAATGACTATTTTTCAAGAAATGTGAATAGTAATGGTATGGATAATTATGACAACTGGTTTTACCTCATCCTTCCCTGCTGTGTTTCAGCTGGAGAAGATGTTCTTAGAGTACCTGTGGTAACATCATATTAGAAAGGTGAGACAGAATTTTGATGTATTTGGTCAAATGATATAAAGGTATATGGATATCGCAGGCACAAATTAAAATGTTCACTGATAACCATGCCCAGGAGGACTGCCAACAGACTACAGACTATTTTGTACTGCTTCAACCAAAATATCTGGTATATTGCCCAAAAAAATACATGGGAAATTTTTACTAGGATGATTACTTATAAAACATTGTTAAATGTTTCTGGCTGACTCACTTCAATGCCATTTGCATCACACAACATTTCAAAATATTAAAATATATATCACTTTTAGGGCAGCCACAGTGGTGCAGCGGTTAGCGTTGCTGCCTCACAGCAAGAGGTTCGATCCTCAGCTGGGGTGCCTTCTGTGCGGAGTCTGCATGTCCTCCCTGTGGTCACCTGGGTTTTCTCCGTGTGCTCCGGTTTCCTCCCAAAGACATGCTGTAGGTGGATTGAATACTCTAAATTGACCCTAGGCATGAGTGCGTGCCTTCCATGGAAGGTTGGGTGCTGAATACTGTAAAACTCCACTGCCAATCATGAGCAGATGGGTGATCTACTGTGGCAACCCCTAACCAGGAAAAGCCAAAAGAAGAAGAAAATATATATCACATTTAGGTCTGAATTCACACCTCACTAAATATTTATGCACTTGATGTCTGCTCTATCATTCACTCTGAAGAGATAAAACAGTTGAATGGTCAGTTTAAACTCAATGGTCTGCAAATGTTGTACTTTTAAGACAGTCTTATAATTTTATTTTCCGAAAAAATGCCCAGAGTACTCATACCTGTACAGCCCATAGCATTACCTAATAGCTCTAGCTGCAAGTGAATAACTTCACACACACACACATATATATATATATATATATATATATATATATATATATATATATAGATATAAATGGTTGTAGTTGACAAAAGCAATTGCTCAAATAAGCAAATAGTTTTTCTACTCTGAAAAAAAAAGTGAATGCTCATATGAGAGAATATTCTGTTAAATGGAATGTCTGCCAGCAGCTTTTTGCACTGGATCATGTTGCAGCAGGGTAAAGGAATTTGCCCTTTCACTGCTGTTTTGTGATATTAGCGTTAGTATATATAATTAGCTGAGTGTGTGTGTGTTTTTTTTTTAGTGTTCGATCATTTTATAGTTTAATGTAAGATGATTGCTTTGTCTTTGCTCTTATAAGCATTTACGGTTTTCTGATATCTAGACACACACACACACACACACACACACACACACACACACACACACACACACACACACACACACACACACACACACACACACACACATATTTATATATGGATGTATGCCCATATATCAAAAATCTAACCTATTGAATGGCAAGTGATCGAATACAACTTGTGAATCACTAGCTGATCAAAAAACCAAAACAAAATTAGAAATATATGTTTATTGTCCACACACCCTGCTAATTATATATACCAAGTCCAAGATCATACTACAGTTAGGAAAGGGCAAACTCCCGGATCCCTATCTTTCTACAATCTCATGTAGAATCAAAGCTGGCACATATAATATGTTGATTTCCAATCAGCTGTACTGGCTTTTTTCTGCTCAGCAAGATGAATGTTGATCACTTATCAGGAAACTATATTTGTGTGTGTGTGTGTGTGTGTGTGTGTGTGTGTGTGTGTGTGTGTGTGTGTGTGTGTGTGTGTGTGTGTGTGGTTTCAGTGCATTTCATCATATCTTCAGTACATCAAACATACAGGAACAAAGCTTATTTTATCAAACTGCTGATTCAAAACAGGATGCCAACGCTGATTGGGAGATTGCTCCATGGTAGGATGCTTGATTTTTTTTCCCCTTATATATAGGTCTACTTCAAAACATTGAAGCTTTGGAACATTGAGCCTCTTATCATCGAAGATCAAAGGATGGAAGTTCTGAAATACCAAACCTATGAAAAAAATGTAAAAAGTGAAAACTTCTGATTTCACAATTTTGCAGTGGGACAAGCCCCCATGCACTCCCCACACTCCCTTGCTACTTAAATATACCAATTCCGAGATTGCACTACAGTGAAGAAAATGGTAAAGCTCCTGTTCCACACTGTACGGTGATCTCCATTCACAAGGGTCGATATTTCGGAACTTCAATCCTTTAGTCTGTGATAATCAGAGGTTTGATGTTCCTGATTTTCTATCATATGAAAGGGAGCCATATATATATATATATATATATATATATATATATATATATATATATATATATATATATATATATATGTGTGTGTGTGTGTGTGTGTGTGTGTGTGTGTATATATATATATATATATATATATATATATATATACACACATTAAAATGATGAGATATATAATTTTATTTGACATGAGTCTTTATTTTTTATCTACTATGATTGATAGAGTCTGCATTCCTTGAAAGACAGTTCTCTTGGTGGAGATGCTTGAACCAGGCAGTTCTAGAAGTCACAAGCAACTGAACAAAAATCAGAAAGGCAGACCATATGCTTCTTTAGGAAGGTTCCTCACACATACTGATGTGGTATTAATAGTTTTTTCTTTCTGTGTAGGTTTTTAAGATCAGAGATTATAAAAACAAACAAACAAAAAAAAAAACTTCAGGTAAGCAAGCAACAGAATATAAACTACCTTGAGCAATTATGCCCAATGACTTTCAAGCAAGTGAACATAAGCCATCATTTATAGCACTGCTTTCATAAGAACCCACAAGTTTTCTTCTACTATCTGTGTATTTATGGGAGTATGCTGTCCTTTGAATGATACATTAAACTGAGATTCTGTCTGCCTGAGCTGGTGGTAGCTTAGTTGGATGTAAAAGCCCACAGCATTTATTGGAAAGAATTGCGGGGGAAATGCCATGAAGAAAGTTCTCATAATCAATATAAATACCAGCTTAAGCTTTACCTGAAAAAGGGATATTTGACTTGTGGTACTATTCCATACGTCCATAAATAAATACCTATTTTCCCTTACTTTGTTTATACCTTATTTCTACCAGTTTTGTGCTATTCCCCTAATCACTAATGCAGGTGTAGAAGCCTGACAGATGGCCATTTTTTTACTTCAATAATCATAGTTTGAATATGAACTAATTTCATACAGCTTGTTTGTCACTAATATTAATGCTAATGTGTTGTAGATTTGGAAGTCTCTCTTTAAACGCTTCAGATGTGTCCAATTTTATCATATACTTGCTCTGTGTCAAAATTCTCCTCTATTTTCAGACTGTTTGCTCATAGCCTTAAACTGTTCTTTCCTGTCTGTCTACCTCATCCAACTTCACTACTCCTCCATAGTCACATGACTGAATGGACATCATATATCTCATACATTTGGTATATTATCAAGTAATATTTAACATGTTGTTTGTCTGTTGATTGACTTACTTTAATTTCTTTGGCTGCTGTACTTTTATGTAGTGCACCTAGATATACAGGGCCTGATTCAGAAAGGACCACCACCAGCAGTAAGCTCTATCTTGGGCTGCTACCATTGCTGGTTGCCATTTCTGATAAAACGACAGGCCCACCACAGTGATCCTGTGCAGTCTGTTGATCACCATGGTGGCCTCACTAAAATATGCTAAAGAGGGATTGCAGTGGAGAAGGCAGTTTTAATTATCCATGTACATTCCTCAGAAATGTCTATGGTAAGGCATTTACTCAGGCAAACAATTCAGAAAATCACTCAGCTGGTGAAGACTTCCTCTCAAAGCCAGGAGGAACACTAGGACACACCAGGGATAATTTATTGCTCTAAGTCACTTAAAATGTTAATATTACAACAGGTTTAGCATCATGCTGCTATTTTGGTGCAATAAGAAGTATAAACCTTTATAGGGTATAAGTGTGTGTGTGTGTGTGTGTGTGTGTGTGTGTGTGTGTGTGTATGTGCTTGTGTGCATGTGCATGAATATGTATATGTTTATGATGGTGGTGCCGGTGCCAACACATTGTAAGTGATGCTAGAGCTGATTACCCCAGGAAATGTTGACTTGTGCTAGTGGTGACACCAAATGATTCTGGGGCATGCAAATAGGCCAATAATGAGGCATTTCCTCATTGTGGCTAATCATGTATCTGAATCACACTTTCCATGATCTCATACATAGCTCCTTTTGGCCACAGCTCTTAGAGTCCATGGTGAGATTTTTTATGAATCTCATGTTAGCACTGCAAGATATTTTATATTACTTTAGTTCTTAGATGCTTATTTATTTCAATGACCTCATCTTTCTACTCAGTTCAGAAAAAAAATAATTTTTAAATTGTATATTGATACTTCATGCAGTTTCTGATCATTTTACATTGTAAAATGACAGCTTGATATATTTTTTTTTCTTGTATTTTGAATTTTTGTAGTCTTCCACTTGTATTTTGTATTTTTGTATTTATTGTATTTTTCTAGCACTTTTCTCCTTAGGTCTCAGCTAAAAATAGTTTTTTTTTCTTTGCTTTTGTTTTGCCCATTCAGTCTTTTTCTAGTAAATAAATGCAGATAAATACATAACTAAACAATGGCCAACATATTGTCAAGAAACCCAATGCCTGACCAGACACAATCTGATAAAGAAAAAAACATTGCTCTCTATCTGAAATTGGTCTGAAAAGATAAAACAAGCTACCAAATATGACAACAGTTACTAGATATGTAAAGATGAGTGGCATAATTATTTGATACAGAAAAAGCATCTGATGAGCAAATATTACACTCTCAGTGCACTTTTATTGGAACATGACGCCTTGCTTCTGTACCATAATGGAATTGTTGTACTCTCTTTACATCATACCGAATTGTTACAGCAGATATATAAAGGATGCAAGGTATATTTATTTGCCTTTACTGGCCAGGAAAGTCTGACTGGGCAAAGCCCATTCAGAGATGAGACCCAGGGAGAAAAGCTCCATTTATCTACTTATTATATGGCAGTAACTTCTTATTGTAACAATTGTTAATATCTGCTATGACTTTGTGGATCGAACAGATGCTAGTTATCTACTGAATGTACTATGTTTGTAATATTTTAATTGCTAGGATTCTTCATCTGTAACTATGTCTGTAATATTTTAATTTGTTGAAGGAAGTAAATTGATTTATACTTTAGAAGGGAAAAGATTGCTGTAGCATAGGATTTATCTAGGTAAGCATTACAAGGAGGTACAGACATTCTGAGAGTATAGCTATAGTTCTGGAGTATGGTAGACGAGATGAGAAGTTAAAAAAGATGTAGGTGAAGTGATAAAAGGGAGGGAGAAAGAGGTGAATATGATTGGAAAGGAAGTAAGTTAAGATATGGAAGAATGGTAAAGGAAGTGCTGGGATATTGGAGAGTTAGTCTGGTGCTGAGCATTAGCATGAGCAGGTTTTATTCGGATGTAGAGTGAGCAAGATGTTAAAGTGCAGTACTTTGATATGTTCTGGGATGGTGTTCCATATTTTGGAGATGTAGCAGGAATGAAGTGAGGCTTCAGTGGAGACATAACTGTTCTTATAAGGACTTGTCAGCAGAGAGGATCCCCCTTGAAAGATTGTAGTGTAGGGCATTCATCTGCATAGTAAATAAGTTGTCTCAAGCCTTGACAGTGGTGGATTCCATGTATTGAGTTAGTGGCAAACTTAGCAATTTTATTATAGCAAGAACCAAGTTTGGATTCAAGAATGGTATTTTAGTTCATTTCGATAGGTCATGCCTAATGGATGGCTGGGAGTAAGTGGGTTGAGGCTAATGTTTGCTATACTATGTCTGTAAGTTATTGTTTGATGATCTAATCTGTCTGAGTCGGGGGCTGCTAGTGGAAGGCTTGTTGTGTGCTTTATTGATTGGTAGTTAACTTAAAATTCATTTCTCTTTGTTTATATTTGTGTCGCATTTGCACGGTGCTGCTCTTTGCGTAGTGGCAGTTAGTAATGCCCTATATAGACACAAAAGACTAAAAGCTCAGTTTTTCCCTAGAGAGTTGCCAGTGAAACTCTTTCAAGCTTTTCTGCTGATATAGGAGCAACTCAGTTGTACACTCAGCAGCAATGAGTTAATGATCAACCTTAGCCTACACAAAGTATATTTCCATCTTATAATCTCAGCCCTACCAGGACAGTCCTGTCAAATTAACTCAATCCCTTCCCTCATAAAACATACAGTAAGAGCCTGCTGTCACAGATTGCCAGTCTCCCATCATATCTTTGGCCAGCTTGATAGAACATGGGTATCCTGAGGCAATGTAGTAATTGTCTCACGTATACTGACAATCACTTACTCCAGAAACAAATACTTTATGTGAGAGATGTAGTTAAAGTCTAAAATTGGAGGTAAGACTCACATAAGGACAAACTGATTGCCAAACAGGTTGTCAGCACACACACACTTCCTATATTAAATAAACACATGACACATAAAGCCATATGTGCGGAGGTACTCGCTAGTAAGTTACCAAAAGATCAGAGTCCTCCCAAATGAATGGAAACCACTTACACTCATAACAATGCAAAAAAAAAAAACAAACAATACATAATAACACACACACCAGTATTCCAACAAATAAGCCCTTAAGGTGTAACACTACAAAACCTAACGTATTGGTCATAGGTGACTCCATTGTGAGACACACGGATATTCCCCTCAACAGGCTGGATAAGAAGCAGGTTATGGTTACCTGCCTGTCAGTTGCCAGAAATCATCAAGTTATTTAAACACTCAAGTCACTCAACTTCAAGTACCAATGTCACTCTATCATAGTCCATGTGGGAGTGAATAACTCTGACTTGAGACGTACCTCACTGGACTACATGAAGAGAGACATGACTGAACTTTCAGATTATTTGTCACAGGCAGGTATAAGCCTAACATTAAGCAGCATTCTACCTTCTTAATTGATTCTACAATACAAACAAAAAAGGACTGACTTTAACAATTGGCTTAGCTTCTAGTTTCAGTCAGAGGGGATCCATTATCTGTCAATCTTGGAAGACATGGTGGACAGGCCATGCTGCTTTGCCAAAGATGGTCTGCACCTGTTTCCTCTAAGCTATCTGATAGTGAGAAAGGCATTAGCCACCACTATTGTACCATTTTTTAGGCAGTGTCAAAATAAACAACCTCCCAACATAGCAAAATCCTCTCCACATAAACACAAGGCACTGCTGCTTTATGCTAGGAGTCTATACAAGAAACTGCTCTCCCTAGAAGCACTCCTCACTTTGGAAGATGCTGACATTTATGCAGTCACTGAGACATGGTTCAAAGGCATGGAAAGCATCCAGCCATAAAGGGCTACAATGCCTTCCATACATTCAGACCACAGCTGAACATGAAAGAACCAAAGGAGAAGGTATATACATCTTTGTTAAGGATAAGTACAGCTGGAGACTGGTCAAATGGTATGACAATTTTGAGCTACTCCATGTCAAATTAACTATAGGCAAAGCTCCCTACCACATCATAGTTAGCTATAGGTTCCCAAACATGAAACAGAAAAAGCATGTTGTTGTTGTTCATCCGTCATTGTTGATGATGGCCAAGGACATCACTTTTTTTTGACTGATTATGGTGTGTCTGTCTGTGGCTGATCAGTCCAATGAGGGCTTGTAAAGCTCTGCCACATGTCAGGCATGAATGGCCAGTTGGGTTGATGGGCAAAGAGTTGGCAGTGGATTTTCACAGCTCATGCTTCCTCTGTGCCTCTGCAGTCCTGCTCTGCTCATAGGAGGTAGCAACTTTGCTGATGCAGCTTTGCCAGGTGGGGCGGTCTTGCTCTAGGATTTCCCAGGAGTCCGGGTCAATGTCAAAGCTCTTCAGAAAGACTTTCACAGTGTCCTTGAAGCACTCTTTCTGCTCACCTTGTGTGTGCTTGCCTCCCACAATTTCACCTTAAAACAGTCTCTTGGGGAGGTGTGTATCTGGCATACGTACAAGGTGGCCTGCCCACCTGAATTGGGCTCTCCTCATCAGGGTGTAGATACTTGGCAGTCCAGCTTGAGAGAGGATATCTGTGTCTGGAACTTTGTCCTGTCAGGTAATTTTTAGTAGCCTTCTTAAGCAGTTCATATGAAAGTAATTCAGCTTTTTGGCATGACGCTCATACACAGTCCATGTCTCACAGGCATACAGTAGTGTGGACAGTATGACTGCTTTGTACAACTTCAGCTTTGTGGACAGTTGGATGCCTCTCCTCTCCCACACTGACTCCCACAACCGTCCAAATGTGGAGCTTGACTTGGCCATGCATGTGTCTACCTCATTGTTAATGTTCACAAATCTGGAGAGTGTTCTGCCAAGGTAAGTAAACTTGTCAAGAGCCTACAGGAACTCACCTTCAGTGGTGATAGTTGGTTCTGCATAAACCTTCTGCAATGCAGGCTGATGTAAAACCTTAGTCTTCTTGGTATTAATTGTGAGTGCAAAGTTTCTGCAGGCAGTGGAAAAGCAATTCATACTCTGCTGAATCTGGGCCTCTGTGGCAGGGTTAAGTGTGAAGTCATCTACAAACAGGAAATTGCGCACAAAATCCTCTTCAACCTTGGTCTTGGCCTGTAGCCTCTGGAGGTTGAAGAGGCTGCCATCAGTCCTGTATCTGAT
The DNA here is from genome assembly GCF_019279795.1 of Protopterus annectens. NCBI lineage: Eukaryota > Metazoa > Chordata > Ceratodontiformes > Protopteridae > Protopterus > Protopterus annectens. The sequence continues at coordinate 1,719,717,469 of NC_056733.1, read as the reverse complement.
CTTGATGCTGGTTTCTTTGTCATCACAGAATCCATCTGACAGCATGGCCGAGAATATCATGCTGAACAGCATGGGTGCCAGTACACAGCCTTGCTTGACTCCATTGGTAACTGGGAAGGCATCAAAGGAGTCTCCATAGTCCAGTACTTGAGCAAGCATGCTGTCATGGAGCTGACGCACTATACTGATGAATTTGCCTGGGCATCCAAACTTCTCCATGATCTGCTATAGCCCCTCACGACTGACGGTGTCAAAGGCTTTGGTCAGGTCTATGAACATTTTGCAAAGGTCCCTGTTTTGTTCCTGGCACTTTTCCTGAAGTTGACGTGCTGCAAAAATATCATGTCCACCGTCCCTCAGCCTTCTCTAAAGATGCACTGACTCTCTGGCAGGTGTCCATCTTCCATGTGTTGAATGAGGTGATTGAGGAGGACTCTGGCAAGGATTTTGCCAGCAATCACCAGGAGAGAGATTCCTCTGTGGCTGTCACAAGACTGCCTGTTTCCCTTTCTCTTGTAGAGATGGATGATGGAGGCATTCTTTAACTCCTGAGGGATACTTCCTGTTGCCACACTGTCTGGAAGAGCTCAGTGAGCTTCTGTAATAAGACTGGTCCCCCAATCTTGTAGATTTCAGATGGAATGGAGTCAGAGCCTTGTGCTTTACTATTGGAGAGATGCTTAATTGCTTCCTTAACCTCAGATTCCTTTGGAGGTTCTGCCAGGGAGGTGTTAATGGCGACTTGCAGCATCCGGTCAATGGCTTCGGCATTGATAGAGGAAGGCCTGTTCAGGATATTGTTGAAGTGCTCAGCCCATCTTCTCAGGATGGTGTTCTTGTCAATGAGCAGGGTGGACCCATCAGCACTAGGCAGTGGTAATATTCCAGAGGACTGTGGCCTGTAGATGGCCTACAGGGCATCATAGAATTGCTTGGAGTTGTTGCTATCAGTGTACTTCTGGATCTCGTCTGCCTTTCTGCTGAGCCAGGAGTCTTGCATCTCTCTGAGTTTTGCTTACACCTTGTTTTTGATGGAGTTGTAAGCTGTGTGCTTGGAGATGGATGTAGTGTCTTGCTGGAGGGATCTGAAGGCTTCACGCTTCTTATCCAGCAGCTTCTGAATGTCTTCATCATTATCATTGAAACGGTCCTGGTGTTTTTGTGTGCTCAGGTCCAAATTAGCAAGATCAGTGTTATAGACCACATCCCTAATGGCTGCCCAGTTGAATTCTGCACCATTGGTGCCAAAGCTGAGTTGGTCAAGCTTACTGGAGAGGTCCTCACTGTGGTTCTAGCACACAGAGTGCCATTCTAGCTTGCTGATATTCAGGCACCTATTGGTCTTTTTCCCTTGTGGGCGCTGCCTAGGCTGAATGTGCATGTTGAGTTTTGAGAGGATGAGTCTGTGGTCTGTCCAGCAGTCTGTTCCACACATGGCCTTAGTCACTCTAACATCCTGCTTGTCCCTTCTGCTTACTATGAGATGCCAGTGCTTGCTGCATGGATGCATCCAGGACATCATGTTACAGTTGGGAAGGTGGAAGACTGTGTTTGTGATCAACAGGTCATGAGCTGCGCAGGTTTTCAGAAGTAGATGACCATTGCTGTTGCTTTTTCTGACTCCATTCCTCCCAAAGACACCCTCCCATGTGTAGTAGTCTGCACCAACTCTGGCACTGAAGTCACCCAAGATGATGAGCTTATCCACCTTGGGAACAGAATCTATGAGGGACTCCAAGTCTTCATAAAACTTGTCTTTAATCTCGTCTGGATTTGTCATGGTGGGGGCATATACACTGTTGAAGGTGAATTTTCACTTTCCTTTGAGGGGGAGAAACAGAAACATGAGTCGGTTGTGGAATTCATTTGGGAGGCTGGCTAATTTGCTGATCAGATTAGATCTGATCCTGCTTCACAACATTCATCTCTACTATGGCCACTCCAGAAAAAAGTGTAACTGGCTTTAACTTCTGTCAGCTGGACTTCATCTGCAAACCTTGTCTCACTGAGGGCTGCTATCTGGATGTTGAACCTGCCAAGTTCTCTTGTGAGATGTGCTGTCTGTCTCTCGTGTCTGTCTGTTTTGGAGCTATCCATGAGCATGTGCACATTCCATGCGCCAATGGTGAGTGAAGTCACCGATGTTTTTTTCTTTGTGATTCGACCACATGGATGGGATCCTCGCCTGCTGCAACAAGCAGGCCAGGGGTAGGATGAAGTAGGTTATGTTTAGGGCACCTTTTCTAGTGCCTTCCTCAGACCATGGAGATGAGCATTGCGATCCTAAATAGGGCAACTCAGACACCCAGGGAGCTGCCGAAATCCACTGCTGCTTCGGTCCAGTAGAGAGTGAACCATTGCCCTGGGCCACCTGTGTATGAGGTTGTGGCTACAGCTTTTAGTGTATCCACATCTGCTGCTTCATTATTCATCCATTGTCACATGACGTGATGGAGGGGTGATGTCCTGACTTGCACGTGAATTGGATTATAGTTAGAGAGAGTTGTGCAGATCGTCAGTCTCACTCTCTCATCCCAGCCTATCTTGAACCAGTGGCAGCACATAGTAGAGACAACTGGAGATGGGTCAGGATGCAGTGGATGGCCAGCAGTGTCCTAATCTATCTCACCGTGCCCTATTTGTGCTCCACAGAAATTTGCTAAATTCGCTTTCCAGCCGGTTGAATCAGGCTGGTGATTTCCTCCACACAGTCCGCTGGATCCAGTCTGCATGAATAGGTAAAGAAGCCCTGACTCACCAAGGTTACAAACCCATCAGCTAGCCTCACCTGGTTTTGCCAGCCAGTTGAAGCTGTTGCTCAGGGTGTGGCAGCTGTTGCATGCAGACAGCTATGAGGAACCACAGGTGAGAGCTGAGTGTCAGGTGAGGACCAAGGTGGATGAACTACTCTGAAGAGCATGCCATGTTCGTCCATCAGAGCTACAACCTCTCCCTGGCACCCCATACACCCCATGAAACAGAAAAGTCATAGAGCATACCTGGACTTACTGGAGTCATTTACCATACAGCCCAACACATTACTCATGGGTGATTTTAATTATCTGACCATACACAACCACAGACATGCTGGCTCATATGTTCTTGGACTTTCTCAATGCAAATGCTCTGGAACACCTAGTCCGCACACCCACAAGAGTTTCAAATGTCCTGAATATAGTACTCATTAACATGAGAGAGAATTGCCCTCCCCCATGTGATGTCCTCCCTGGTAAGACTGGACCATAAATCAGTCTTGTTCAATGTAATTACAAGACCAGATACCTTATCAAGCTCAAAAATGCTTTTCAGAATCGGATTACCTACCACTAAGTGATGGTATAAGAAGTTTCAAGGCTCCCTTGAATGCAAATAACACAGACTCTTATTCAGAGGTGTACACCAATGCCCTGTATAACCATTTAAGCAGTTATATAGAATTGGCTGTACCTGACAGGATTAAAACCAGGTTTTGCTGAAAAAAAAACAAGCCACCCCGGTGGACCCCTAGTATAAACAGGCTCTAAAAAAAGAAATAAATTAATGTCCAAGAACAAGAGGGAACTAGCTCAGCAGAGGAAGAAATCCCTCTCCAGTTTAAGTAAATATATTAGAGATCGTATTAAGCCCTTCAGAGATAATTATTAAGAGAAAATAGCCTCCCTAGCTAAGGATATTCACAAGGCATTTTTAACTACATCCAAAATCAAAAAGGGAATACCCAGCTATGTGCTGAATTGGTTGTGGATAGCACCAGTCATACTTAACCAGAGGTAATAGCCAACATGCTAGCTGATGGATATGGAGCAAATTTTAGCACCCTGTCCCCCTCAGTCATCCCCAAAGTATACCTGCCACCATTCCTCAGCCAATTATCTTAAGAGAGCAGGTCATATTGGCACTTTCAAAGGCCAAATACATGGCATCGATAGGACCAGACAATATCCTGGGTTGGCTTTTAAACAACTTAAAACATGACCTAGCAGACCCTCTTGGATCCCAGTTTAACCACAGCCTGCAAACTGGCTATGTTCCCGCAAAATGGAGGACAGCAACAGTAATCCCTTTTCATAAGGGGGACCATCAATCAACCCTGAGAATTGTTGGCCCATAAGCTTGACTAGCCTCATCTGCAAAGCCATTGAAAGAATCATTATGGACCTTATTAACAATGACATACGTAATCTCCAAACTCTGGACTTGACCCAGTCCAGATTGATTAAAGGTAGATCATGCCTGTTAAACATTGCTGACATCTTCAAGAAAGTCATCAAGGCCCTGAACAATAGAAAGACAGTGTATACTGCCTATCTTCACCTAGCCAAGGCATTTGACATAATCCCTCACTCAGGCATGCTAGAGAAACTCTCCCAGTTTGGAATTAACCCCTACATTACTGGATGGGTTGACAACTGGCTCACTGACAGGACACATACAGTCAAAGTGGGTGACTTCATCTCTAGGAAAAGAACAGTCACCAGTGGTGTACCCCTGGGTTCTGTGCTGAGCCCCTCACTGCTTGGAATTTATTTCTCAGAAGTCCAGGCAAACTTGGATGACCTATGGCAAATCAAGTTCACTGTCAATTACAAATTGGGAGCCATCATTTAGTACCCCAACAAAGTTAAATATACTGCAGACAATGACTAGTGCCAAAGCCATGGATTAAAGCTGAATGCAAAAAATGCATTATTATTCCCTTTGGTAAAGCTGACAAGGACTTTAAAGTGGCCAGTATTTTTAACCCACCACTGCATCATACCATTTCACTTTTTGAAAAGATATGTGATAATGATTTCAGAGTGCTTTTGAATACTAAAAACCCTTTAAATCTTTTGGAAGAAAATTTGACCCGTAGTGAAAAAGATGCTTTAAATGATTTAAAGTTTGCCAGTGTTCGAATTTTTAAACCAGATAAGGGGGGTGGTTTGGTTTTTATGAATAAGGAGGATTACATTACTAACATGATGCCCTTGTTGAATAATGCAGCCTATATGAAGGTGTCCCTTAATGAAATAAATGGGGCCAATCATAAAATTAAGGGTTTTATCAATGATTTATTTATTGAAGGACGCATCAATATTGATTTATTTAATTTCCTCATTATTGCACACTCAGTTATTCCTACCTTGTTTGGGTTGCCTAAGGTGCATAAAATTGAATGAAACCCCCTTTTCATCCTATAATTGATGGCAGACAGTCTATCACTTATGGATGCGCTAGATTTGTTGATTCTAAACTGAAAGAATCACTAAAAAATCAGGAACAAATTTGTAAGGATTCCTGGGCATTTTTAGAGGCACTCAATAATTTCTCTGTCGATGGTGATCTTAAATTTTTCACCATCGATGTTTGTGATCTTTATACTTGCATACCACAAGATCTAGGATGTGAATGGGTGAGGAATTTCTTATTGGACCAAAAAGTTGATGGGAGACCAGATTGATTTGGTGATTTATTTGTTGGAATTAGTTCTAAAGAATAACTATTTCCTTTTCAACTCTGATTTTTATTTACAACAAATGGGTGTAGCCATGGGGTCCCCCTGTGGGGCAACTTTTGCCAATACAGTAATGGCATTTTGGGAGAAGGAAATTTTATTTAAAGATTTTGTCTTTCGGGATAAGGCCGCATGGTACACCCGTTACCTGGATGATATCTTCATCCTATGGAAGGGTGATAGGTTTTTTGCTGCATCTTTTATTGAGAGAATTTCTGGTTTCACCAATTTCTTAAATTTTACGTGGGACTTTCAGGAAAATGACATTTCATTTTTAGATGTGCATTTATCCAAGAATTATTCATTGAATGCATTTACATCTAAGATTTTTAGAAAAGCTACATATTCAAATGCATTTCTTCACTTCTCCAGTTGTCATCCATTTCACCAAAAGAGGGGTGTTATCAAAGGACAACTAGTAAGGGTGGCTAGGATGACAACTTTGGAGAGTGAATTTGTTGATGAATGTAACTTCCTGAGGGATATGTTCAACAAGAGAGGTTATCATGGTAATTTAGTAGATGAACTTATCCATGAAGTATCTGTGAAAAGAGCACATGGGCATTTCAAACCAATTGTTAGATTTGAAATTTTGCATGAAGATGTCAGTCTCGAACTCAATAATGTCATTTCAAATGTGGTCTTAAATGCATCCAATACATTTATTTCCCATATACAACATGTTAATAATGTTAATAGTGATTTTGGGAGGTTAAGGTTTATTACTACATTTTCCAAAGATGCGCCTCTTTTGAAATCCATTGTTTGTAAAAATTGTTTTTTGTTATTGGAAGATAACATAGTAAGAAAGCATGTTGGAGAGCATCCATTCGTAACTTTTAAAAAAGGTAGAAATTTGAAAAACATTCTTGAAAAAACCAACAACAAATGCCATCCCCCTCATTGTGGGATGTTTAAGTGTGGATCTTGCCATTGGTGTAAGTTCATTTTAGTGACCAATTGTTTTACAATCAATGGTAATAAATATTTATTACAAGATAAATTTAATTGTAATACAAAAGGGGTAGTTTATTTGGCATTATGTTCTAAATGCCCCACATTGTATGTAGGCAAGACTGATAGGCCCTTTAAAAATCGGATATATGAGCATTTTTATGGTATCACTAAGGAGAATACTAATAATGCCTTAGCTAGGCATGTTTTATTGTGGCCTGAACATGAATTTCGTTTTTTAATCATTGGGAAGGTTTTTGAAAGTAATAGGGGGGGTCTGATTTCCTTACAACTTGAAGAAAAAGAACTTTTATGACAACTTAAATTGAATGCTTCAGTGTTGCCAGGGCTTAATGACACTATCTCTATTATGAGTGTGTTAAAGCTGAAGGCATTGCTTAGATAGATATTTTGTTGTAATTTTCATAAATTATATTTACATTTATAGGTGAAAAATTCTTTATATTGTTTTTATGTTTAATTTTTTTTTTTTTATGTGAATGTGTACATTCATTTATTTTAGAGTATTTTATTGTATTTTTGTGTGTGTAGGCAGTAATACGAACCTAATTTGGTTTGTATGTTCATGTTTTGTTGGAGTTTTTTTCCTTCATTTTTAGTATGAAGGACTTTTATTGAGACTTGTGTTTGGTGAAGGAAATTATGTCAATGTTTGTATGTGTATTTAAACACCAATTTCCCTTATGTATTTGTTTGAAGAAGTTTACGTATTACAAGTAAACGAAAGTGCTAACGGTATACCTTCTTGCTTCCAGTGTGATTATTTCTCCTCTTGCATTTATTAAAGCTGACATCCCTGCTATTTATATTATAGACAGCACACCCCAAGTGTAGACCCAATGGTATGTGATCTGGGTACTCACGTTGATAGCAATATGAACTCTGACCACCGAATATCCACAGTAGTAAGGAAATCCTTCTATGTGGCACATCTTATAAGTAAAGGCATCGCATCTAGATCTAAGGATGCTGGAATTCCATTATACTGAGTCCTCATCAGTCCATTAATTGAGTACAATGCTCCCTTTTACATGTATCTCACCAGACACCTGCAACAATTGAAGAGACCACAGAGAGGTTTCTCAGAAAGAAATTACAGGGTACATAAAACAAGTCTTATGCGGAAAGATTGAAAGCCCTGTCACTGTATTCTGTCTCCTATAGGGTGTTAATAGGTGATCTGTGCCTAGCATACAGGGCAGTCTCTGACCTGGGTCTGATGGAAATGCTACACATTCGTAAATCAAACTGTAGGAGGGTTGCTTGCTCCAGGGATCTTAACCTAGCCTCTGACATGAACAGGTTATGCTGGAGAGACAGATACATCTCCCAGAGACTTTCAATTCTCTGGAACAAGTTTCCAATTCACTTGAAACAGAGCCCTTCCCTCACCCTCTTCAAATGTAATCAAAGGGTGGGTGACTGCAAATTCAGATGAGGGGGTGGATTGCTGGTTCATGGTACTGGCCCGGCTATGCTTCTGAAAGTGTGTGTACAGATTTTTACAAGTACATACTGTAGATATGCAATATACTACTGTGTCTGTAACAATAAAGCTATCTGATAACACTCATTCTGATGTGCGAATTGAAGTAGATTGTGTGGTTCCTATATCAAGAAGCACTCCTTTTTTCCAACTCTCTAATTATCACATAACATAGGAGTTTGTGTAACAACAATCTTGTTTAATGCAATATTCTTACAGAGTGTGGTGTTGTTACAGAGTTTATTTTTACTTGTGGAATTTTATACCAGTGCAAGCCAGCTTTATATCAGTGCTAACACTAAACATACCCAAATTGTGCAACAGTGTCTGATCTATTAATTATATCTTGTACTACTTAAGTTCCTATAAAGACAGGTGCCATTTTCCTACTCACTAGCTATTTAACTTCAGACTACATGAAATGGCAACATCATTTCACCCTCACTGTTCCTATGAATTTTATAGTTGTTGAGGTACATTTTACTTGAAGAATTGTGTGCATCATCACATCCTTTGTCTCCAACTCGCAAACAACACTTCGATATGGCAAGAAATAATAGCTGATATGCCATTGAGTTCTTAATGATGTTAGGAACATTTTCTAAGTTCCTACACCAGAATAATCAGTTTCCAGCTCATAAATAATTATACACCTTCATATTTTATTAAATAGTTATGTCTCAGCTGCCACACTCTTTGTATTCAGTCCGACAAGGTTAGGATTTCTGAAGAAGTCAGAGATTAACAGGAAAAAAGTGCTAAACTCTTGGGAGATCTTGTGATTCCTGTCATTTGGGGTGTTTCTTTTGTCCATTTCTTTTTATGTCAATACAAACCATTATTTCCATTGTATTTCATAATGTTATACGATGGTTTGTATATAAAGTCAGACTTTTTGTGGTTCATCCTATATGAAATGCCCTTCGGAAGAGTTTAGTTGCTTTTATTTGAAGTTACTATGTCAACAGGAGCCTCTGACAAATGATGTCAACCTTTCAGACAAAAAAAAAAAAAAACAGAAAAAACAAAGTTTGGAAAAATATTGCACCCAAACACTTAGCACATAACTTCCTGCCTTTCCTAGCTGCAGTATGTAGTGTAGCATTAGCCATCTGATGAGGTTACACCTTCTGTAATTGTACTGGCCAAACAAATTGTACACCCGTCTTATCCAAGTGATCAGATAGTAGATAACTTAGTGAAAACAGACCATTCCTGCTATGTAATCGCACCTAAGTTCTTTGTCATCTCACCTCAGAGTGAGCAGGAATCAGAGCTAAGCACTAACATGAGTTTAATGCACACATCTGATATCCTCTCCTTGCATATATAGTAATAGGTCTTTGTTTAGCTATAATCTGATTTTAAATGTCCAGGGGCAAAAAAAAACTCCATGCTAATGAATATCATGACACTTCATAGGTTCATAGGTTTTTACTGGGCTAAAAACCACTAGGTCACTGAAAAGACTAGCTGCACACCCCAAATGATTTGGGTCCCAAATACCATATGGGAAGACATGGTAGTAGACAGGTAGCTAAGGATTTGTAGGGGGTGTAAGTTATGATAATACTTTTCTTGTTGATGGTCTTTGTCCAAAATGGACATGGGGGCCAGACCAGGGGTAAATTTAGGATTTCCCATCCAGTTGTCAATGTTTTGTTTGAATAAGGTCAAGGGATAAACTCTGGGACACATATCTATCTCTCCAGCATGTTCTTTTTATGTCACAAGTGAAGTTCAGATCCTTGGATCTAGTGTTTCTGGTGCTATTTAATTTGCATGTGCAATACTTCCATTGGTGCTTGGTCTGTGGAAGCCTTGCAAGCCAAGCAAAGGTCCCTTCTCAGCAGTCTATAGGAGTCTGAATATAGAGACATATCCTTTAGATGATGAGTGCAGGACAGGGTATTCCTGCCCTGAATTCTCCTGGTGAGAAACTTCTGTGGGCATTCCAACTGTTGCAAATGTCTGGTTAGATACATGCCAAAAAGGGCATTGAATTCAACAATGGATCTGATAAAGGCCAAGAAGAGTGGTTTTATAACTTTTGTGGACTTGAGTGCCATACCCTTACCTATATGTTGGGAAACATTTAATGATTGTCTTATTGTCTTAGCTGCACTCTGGTCAAAGTCTAGATTGCTGGCTATATATATATGTTCCCAGATACCTTACTACTGAGTCAACTCTTAGGGGCATTTTATCAAGCAAGTAATTAACTGGAATTGACAGTTTCCCAAAAGGTATTATAATGCATTTTTTGGCACTGAATATTAGGCCATGGCTCTGCCACCAGTCATTTGTCTTTGCTAAACCCACTTGCAAGATGTTTATGTCTTGGGGGTAATCTATAACAGCTCCCAATTTACAAACATCTGTGAACTTGGAGAGCCAGAGGCCTTTAATGTTTGCCTCGAGTTCCAAGAAGTAGATGCCAAACAAGAGTGGGCCCAGCACAGAAACCTGAGGTATTCTTCTGCTGACCAGTCTCTTTGCGGAGATGGTCTTAGCAATCCTGATTTTTTTGGTTCTATCTGTGAGCCAGCTGAATATTCAGTGAGTTATGTAAGGGTTTGTACCTAGAGCTTTGTCAACAAGGACCTGAGTGAGGTATTTTAGCAAATGCATTGGCCAAGTCAAGATGCATAGTATGTGCTGTTTTAACCTCATCCATATCTTTGGTAGCCTTCTCAGAAGGATATGATGCTAAGTAGGCATGACCTTCCATTAGAAAAGCCAAATTTGGATGTGTCCAGTGTCTGTAGGTTGCCAATGTCTTTGTTCATCATTTCCATGATAATTCATTCCATGGCTTTGCATACTAGATTTATTAGACTCATTGGTTTGTAGTTTCCTTGGTCAGTTGATGAGCTATCCTTGTGGAGGAGAATTAGTGTTGTGGTCTTCTATTCACTTGGAACATAGTCTGTTTCAAGGCTATAGTTGAAGACTGTTTTTCAAGTGCTCATGTTTTAGACTGTTCATGAGACATGGAGGCAGCATTCTTGGCTTTAAAGAGTGCTGCCAGCACCTGGTCCCTAATGATATGTGGGGAAGTATGTTTGAGGAGATTTCACCTGGTGGAGCTGGGAGGCATGAAGTTTGAGTTGAATTTATCAGCCAGTAGATTTGCTATGTCTCCCTGATCAGTGTAGAAGGAAGTATTCACCACCAGTTCAGCACACATCATTGTGTGTTAGCTTTTAGGTTATGAACATAGTTGAAGAAAGCCTTCTGATTGTCCTTAGCCTGTGAGGCTATCCTGACCTCATAGTTGGCCTTGATCGACTTAATTAGATTTCTTAGTTTTTTATTTAATTCTACAAGAGCACACTTGTCTTTAAGAGAGGTGTTTTTTCCTGATTTTGGCCATGAGTTTTCTTTTTTTATTAAATACCTTGTTTAGGTGAGGATTCTACCAGAGGAGTTTGTTTTGGATTTATTTCTGGTAGGTATAGCAGCCCCTGTGCAGCCATTCACGTTTGTATAGTGACTCTGAATTCTGCAAAGGTAGCTGTGGTCTCAGAGTCGGGGAGAACATTGAATTTTGACAAACTGTCACTTACTAGGATATAGTTTACCTTCTGTTACTGGTTTAGCTGGATTTTCTGGGTTTAGTTTCACTTCAAATGAGACAACTTAGTGAGCCAACCTCACTAGTAAGGAAGTGACACGGGGGGGGGGGTGGGGGTAGAATGGTCTCTCATGTTGCTAAGTATTAGATCCAGTTATGTTTGATTCTCTGGTTGGAGCATGCACTATATGTTTTGGGGTGCTTGTTAATAAAGTCCAGGAAGCATTGCAACTATGAGTTTGAGGCAGTGTATGCTTCCCAGTCTATAAAGTCACCCATGAATAGGGTGTTTGACTGGATGGTGAGTGCCTATAGTAGGTTTAGATAAGAGCTGTGAAACACTAGGGGGGCATAGATGGTGACCTAAAGCTAGCCAGTATAAGGTAAGGGACCATACCTATGGTGACTTGCACATGGATGAGCTCCATATTATCATCCTGTTTAACCAACCTAGAGGTATGTTTGTTGCTAGCATAGATTGAAACACATCAGCCTCTGGCCCCACTCTGTGCTGTTGCTGGTCTAAATGTGTGGAATGCACTGTTGCCTTGCACCCTAGGAGCATTTCTACAACTTTAAACCAAGTCTCAGTCATGCCACAAATGTCTACATTCTTCAGGGTGAGTAGGGCTTGAAGGGTGTGGAGTTTTTTGTTTAGGCTTTGAGCATTGTTCAGTAACACCTTAAGGTTGCTGGTAGACTTTTTCACTATTTTGGTAGTTTTGTCTTTTTGGCATTGTCTAAAAAAGGTTATAAGGGAGTGGATAAAGTTTTAGCCAATATCCAAAATCGTAGGGGTGAAGGTGCAATCCATCTTTGGTAAAGCAGCATAGTCTTTCAACCATGTTTTCCTGTGCTGACCAATATTAGATCACCCTGGAATGACACCAGAAATTAGCCAATTATTCAAATCAATAATTTTATGTTCATACTTTGGCATCATCCTTGGTGAAGGTGGAATGCTGCCCAGTGCAAGGCTCATTCCGACCTGTGACACATACTCCAAGTGATCCATTATGTCTCTTTTCATATAGTCCAGAGAGGTTTGTCTCAGGTCTTTGGCACCCAGACAGAGAATTATAGAATCATATTGGTACCTGGGATGCAGTAACTTGAAAGCATGTGTAATAGGGGCATCAGTGTGCCACACAATGCAGTCCCCAGTGACAAGACTATTCAGTAATGTGTATGCTTGCCTTATGGGTTTTACACTTGGGGACCATTGGGTATAAGTTTATGTAAGATATTTGGTGTTGCTTTTGGTGTGTGGTTTATTGACAGCTGAGGACCAGTGTTGCCATTATGTGACTTTGGATGTCTTTGAGAGTTAAGATTTTTTGAGTGCCTCAGCTTAAGACAATCTGTGTGTGAGGGACGTAGGTGGGTATTCCTGACAACCTCATTTTGATGTGATATTTTTGCTTCCAAGAAAGTTGTGTATTTATGTCTCTTGCATATAATGTTATTTTCTTTAATGATTAACTGGTTGTCTGAGAAAACAAAACATTGCTACATTGCATTAGGATGCCCATATTTAACAAGCTGGTCACAGACACATTTGGAAATTTCATATCAGTGTTGTGTAGTCCAGTAATAGGGTTAGCTGTTTAGGATTATGGATTGGGTTTTGACTGGGTCTCCTAGGGTAGTTTCTGGAGTTAAGGGTGGGATTTTATATAATAGTATGGATATGGTAGTGCTATTCAGTGCACAAGCTAGCTGCTTTAAGCTTATTTCTGCAGAATTCTACACAGTTTAATAAGTTTTGGTTATTATTCTAACTTTTTCAGAAAATTTTACTATCTAGGCATTTGCTACTATACAAGGCACAGCTAAACATAGTGGCCCTGCCCAGTGCACACCTCTATACAGAGAAAAGAAGCTTGGAAATGGACTCCTATGTCCTGTAGCCAATAAATAATTGCACTTTGAGCTTTCTCCTGTACTTGTAAACTCGTAGAGCCCAGGCAAACACCTTCTGCCACAAGATGTCTGATCCTGGGATCTATTAATGTAAAAGCCCAGAAAAAGCAGCTCTCAAGTGTACACTAAACTCAACCTTTTAAGAGGTCAATGTGGAACACACACCCTAACAATGTGTGACAAATGGTCAAAATGTGGAACACCATATTTTCTCACTACACTAAATTTGCCATCGCCATGGAGCATGGTAGAACATCTGTAAAATTCAATAAGACACACTTCTCAGATCTAAAACCTTTATTTTATAATCTGCAGTACCATAACCACACCATAAGTAAATGAAACAGCACTTTACAAAAATAAAAATCACATTTACTACATTTTCTAAAGACATATTGCAATTCACACAAATGATTTTAGTTAGACCAAGTTAAATAGCATCCTGCCATATGTCAGATGTAGACTTATTGTGTGCTGCTGTGGCTTTCTTGGCAGCCTCTAAAACATGTTTCAGCAGATTAACATCACAGCAGTCCAGTTCTTCAGTCATTTTAACTACCAACAAAGAGTTCAATGTTTTTACACTCCGAGACTGATGCAGTTCAGTTTTCACTTTCCGCACCATACTAAATGCTCTTTCAGCTTGTGCATTTTGAGTGTGGCAAGCAAAGTAGACTCATCATCAGCTGCTTAAAGAATGGCAGTTTCCTTTCAGTGCAAAAGCCCCTCAGAAGGTGTGTCCAGTACTTTGACACACATGAGTGGGGCCCATCTGCTGGGCCTGACAGATTCCCAGTGTCCTCGATCTGATATTGGGTAAACTCATCAATTAATGGTTCAGCCTCAACATCATTTTCACACACACACAGATGGAAGCCAACATCCTTGACAAGTCCCGAAGAAATGTCCAATTTTTTGGCCGGATTAATAACTAATGCAGCATCTTTCAGTAAGTGATACTGCATGGGAAACTTTTTCAGCATTTTCTGCAGCACTGCAGCATAAAAAGCTGTAACTTTTTTATAAAAGTTAAATTCAATGACTGTGCCGGCAACATCCCCCTCATGGCTGTTCATGTACTGCTTGACTTCATAGCCAATACTCAGTTCACTGTTTGGTAGAACACAGCTACTGTCAGTCAACACTGACACATCACTGTGTTTGATTAGTCTGAACAAGCTGCAGGTCTGAGGAGTCTGCCAGCATACTGCTGCAGGAGTTTATGCACAGTGACATGCAGTGTCAGTAGCTGAATTTCTCAACTCTGAAGCTGGATGTTGAACTCCAGTAAGGGTTCCAGTGCATACTTAAGAAACAGAAAAATCATATGCACTTCATGACTCTGCAGATTTTTAGAAATTAAGTCAATATCAGCAGACCTTGGCTATGCAGACAGAAAATACGAATTTAGAACTGGCCACATGTCCACGATTCTGTTAATTACCTTACCAAGACTGAGCCATCTAGTAGGTGCATGTTTAATAATCTTGAGGGGGTCAGTATCTGTGAACAAAGCAAATTCTTGCAGTTTTTGTTGTCTTTGTGCACTGGAACTGAAATGGCAGTACACGTCTGATATAAGCTCTTCAACTGGTGAATGTAGTGCTTTTACAGCAGCCTTGCTGCAGAGATCTGCCAATTAGCAGAGACACCCCATGTTTATAATTGTGGGCTTCACCTCCTTTAAATGAGACAGCACAAAATTCTGTTTTCTAATCATTGAGGCAGCATTGTCTGAAGAAAAGCCCACAATGTTGGAAACTGGAATGTTAAATTTTGTCATTGTGGACATTAAAGCATCAAACATTGCTTGTCCAGTTCCTGACACACATTCTGGCATATGAAGGAACCTTATCACATTTTTGCTTGCCTTTTCATCAAGTTAACCAACAAGGATTACTAACAGTTTGTCATCTCCCATGTTTGTGCTTTGGTCCATATACACACAGAATGGTGATTTCTGGCAGGCTAATGCAGCATCATTCTGGAAAGGTGGACCCAGAGCATCCTGTGCAATGCATGCTGCCTTTGTTGCTCCACATGTCATTTTCTGGAGAACATCTTGATCCTCTCCACACTTCTTCATAAATTTCAGGATGCATTTTCCTGCTGCAAATGATAAGTTGTGTTTAGCAAGGAGCGACACAGAACCAACCTCTGCCTCAACCACCTTTGTACTTGCTAAACTCCGAGGTCCAAAGAAATCCACCATAGATCTTCCAGCTGCATGCTTGCAATTCTGCCTGTGTTTCTCACTGTTGGAATGTCATTGCAGATCATGTCAGCCCCCATGATGGATTGTGAAATCCATGTTACAAGTCTTGCAGAAGGCATATTTCACTCCGCGCCTACTCATAGAAAGCCAGTCAAAGGCACTTGCCCAACTTGGCTGTAAAAATGTGTATCTTCTCTTCTTTGGGGTGCAATCTGTATCTACATCCCTGTCCTCATTGTAATCTGGGTGGTCTGTACCTAGCAGGTTTGTAAAACAGAGGTGTTAAACAATGACAAATAACTGGGGCTATAGTACAGAAAGGAAAATTAGAAAATCTCCTCAAAAGTAAAGAGACAATAGGGCCATAACCTACCCCTATCACTGGAAGTTTTCTGACTTTGCACCATCTTCTCTTGCTCATCTCTGCTTCTATTGTTTACTATAAAGGCCTGCATGCTTTATTCCCTTCTTTGCTTTGACTATGACACTTTCAATCCTCTGGTGCTCACTTACCCACCTAACCAGTGTTGCAGAAGGGAAGAGTGACTTTCATGACATTCAGTACTCAAAACACTCTTGATTATATCTCAAAATTCATGCCAAGGATAAACACATCTAGCTTAACAAATGCACTTGCAACACACACATCATGACAATACTGCTTGCATTTTACATTCACCACTTTAGATGTGTTCTACCCCTGTCCTACAGCCAGATTCGGGCTTGACAAAGGTGCCTAAAAAAGGTACTTAAAACCAGGGCCCTCTGTACTTTTACAAGAATGGGCCATTTAAGACATCATGCCTTGGAACAGTTAAGACCAAAGTATGCAAGATCTGGCATCTTTAACCATGAAAAATAAAACACTAAGCAGAAGCTTACATACGTATCCCAACATTTGTAAATCCTAATAACCCTACCTTAAAATCCAAATAGCACATTGATGGCAAAAAAAGGCTGTAGTGATTCTGGCATGAATGTGCTTAGTTTCCATTTGTGGAAACACTACTGGAAAAAGGCCACTAAGTAAAGATAAACCACAGCAGAATGAGTGACAAAGCCAGGGTTACCTATTGTATTCTCGAAAGCCGACAATGTTGAATCCGACATTGTCGACACGAGAATAGCGAAAGTGCAGAATGTCAAACGGGTAAATGGAAACTCGGTAAGGGGAGATTTCTGTTTACTTCAATGTAGTGCGGATTTAGAGTTGGCATATTTAAGTAGCGGGGGTGTGGGGGGCAAAGACCCCCACGTGGGGGTTCCTACACCCTTTAGATTTTCTTTTTTTTTTTTATTTGTTTTTTCTGAACATTCGAAATTTTAATGGTTTGATCATAAAAGGTCGACCTTTAGTGATTCGAACCATTAAACTTTCGATCTTCTAATATAGACCCCAAAACCAGACCTGACTCAATATTGCTATAAACCTGAGGCACTGACAAGAGAATGCAAATTAAAACATTTTTGGAAGTTTACAGCTTTATAGCCAAGTGATATGCATGACATGTTAGACACCAGCACAGCTCAATGAATCTGGGACATATGTAGAAATAATTAGGTGCAAGCAGAGATAAATTACTGAAAACTGAAACCAGAATAGAGAAGGTGTACTAATAAACACTTTGAAACAAGAGTATAATTTTAATTCCTGTTCAGTGCCCAACACAACAAATCCCAAAATAATCAGTGACAGATACTTAAATACATGCAGCTATTTCAAACATGGGCATTGATGCTATTCTAGCATGCCAATACACCACTGAACAGCCTAGCTCAAATTCCCAGTTCCTACCTTGTAATACCACCTACCACCTCTTTCAGAAAAAGAAAACTATAATACACAAATTACTGTCAGCACATCATGATTATGTTACCAGAAATCATTGCAGCACTTAAAATTACAAAAAATTGCCATTTTTCAACATGTTGTCAAACAGCAGTGCAATATGCTCACTTGCGTGTTTTCCCTGAGCAATTCAACGTCTTGCCATTATGAAAACACAATAAAGTTACACTCAAGTTCTACCAGAAAACAAAACCGGATACTTTAAAGCACCTCATTACTATAAATAACTCACTTTAGATATCCATCCCAACATAGCTCTCAACCTGTTAGTGTAAGAAATTTGGACAAAGCCCAACTTAATAGGGGGACAAGCAGCACATAAACAGAGACACTTTATAAACTTTGAAAGTTGCTAGAATAACAGGATCTGTGTTGGCATACAGTTTCTCCAAAAAAAAAAAGCAATTACTTTCAGAGACATACTACGGGGGACAAGCAACAAAAAAACAGAGACTTTAAATATTGCTCTTATAAACTTATATTGCTGTTATAAACTTAGAAAGTTGCTAGAATAACAGCATCTGTGTTGGCATACAATTTCTCCCAAAAAAAGGCAATTACTTTCAGAGACGTACTAGGGGGACAAGCAGCACAAACAGAGACACTTTAAATATTGCTGTTATAAACTTGGAAAGTTACTAAAATAACAGGATCTGTGTTGGCACACAATTGCTCAATTACTTTCAGACTTCAGAGACATACTAGGGGGACAAGCAGTACAAAAATAGTGAAACTTTAAATATTCCTGTTATTCTAGCAACTTAATAAGTTTATAACAGTATCTGTGTTGGCATACAATTGCTCAATTTCTGTCAGCTTTCAGAGACATACTAGTGACAACCAGCACAAAAATACAGCCACTAAATAGTAATCTTATAAACTTAGAAAGTTGCTAGAATAACAGGATCTGTGCTAGCATACCAGTTCTCAAGGGAAATACGTGCAGCCATTGCAGCTAAAACACTTACCTCTGCCTAGGTACACAGCACCAGCTCAATACAATGCAATTAGCAAAAGACTCAAGCACAAATAATCCACCATGGCACAAACTTTATCCTGGTTGTCCAGCAGCAGGCAGCAGCAAAATAAAATCTCAGCCTTCTGACCGCTTCCGAGTTCTGACACAGCATGACTCCCCTCCTGGCAGGTTAGCTTCCAAGTCCCGACTCCCAATGTCTTCAGTTCGCAGCCACTCATTCCTTCTTTCCAGTCTTCTTTCTGAGTTGTTGTGGACCTAAAAAGTAAAATTCCTGATTCCTGGAAGCCTTTTTCAAGCCATTATTTTGGCACAAAAAGGCTTCCTAGAATGCGATTGGCTTGCATTAGGTAGCTCTCATTGGCTCCCGTCCTCCTGAGACTCTTTACTTGATTGGCTCATAGACTGCATTCACAATTGGCTGTAAATGCTGTCTATGAGCCAATCAAAAACTGTGGAGCACAGCAAATGCTGTCTAATGTGGAAGGGCAGCAGAGCTATGCATTGGTTTGTATACCCCAATGCCGATTGGCAGTAATTGTGGTACACAAACCAATCAGAAGCCTTGTAGTGGAGCTACAGCTGTTCAATGTGGAACAGCGGAGCAATGGCTTCGCTCGTCGTTAAATGTGAAGCGTTCTGCATAATCTGGAGCACTTGGATGCTCAGTAAACAACTACTTCCCCAGCTAATTTACCTTACTGCAAAGAGATTTGATTTGTAGGCACACAGAAAAACCAACAAAAAATTACTATTTTTGCCGCAAAATTAAATAAATGATTTAAAAATGCTCACAAACCATATCGATCACTGTATATCTTAGCTTGGGTGGTTCTGGATGCAATTGAAACACTGGAAAAGTGTTGCAGAGTTCTCTGTGATCAAAGAACCTTCCAATTTGCCTGAATTACAGCAGAGAAAAAGGATATAAACTGACTCTCATTCCATCTAGCCAATAAACAAGTACACTTTGAGCTTCCTCCAGTGCTTCCCAACTCAGGGAGCTCAGGTAAACACCTTCTGCCACATGATGCATGACCCTGGAATCTGTTACGTAGAAGCACAGCAAAAGCTGGTCTCAATTACAGATTAAACAGCAAACAGTTAGCAGTGTTTCTCAACTGAGAGAGACCAGGTAAACACCTTCTTCCTCAAGATGTCTGATCCTGGAATTTCTCAATGTAAATGCACAGGAAAAAGCAGTTCTTAAATGCACATTAAACAACAAGCAACTACCAAACAACTAAATCCCTGGCTAACTCACCCTTCTGCAAAGAGATTTAGAGATGTAGAGGGACAGAGACAAGCCACCAAACAGAAAAATGACTATTTTTGCCACAAAATGAAATAAATGCTTTAAATAGTGGTCAGAGACAGTAGCAATCACTATATAAAGTAACTACAAGTGCAGTTAATAAAGAAAATAGCCTTATCTTAACTTGGATTGCTCTGGATGCAATTAAAACAGTGGAATTTTTTTATGGAGTTGTCTTTAATTTTTTACTGGACTTTTCACTTTTGGATTGCTTTTTCTTTCTTCGTCTGACTTTAGCATTACTATTTCATTAGTACATTAAACGTACTAAAATAATTCTGTTGATGTTTAGAGGGTGGAAAGTATATTGATTTACATTAAAATGATAACTTGCACAATTTTAAACTATCAAATGCAAATAAGACAGCTAATCCTGCACCCACAGTTCTGTCTTTGTAGGTGCCAATGAAGCTTGTCATGTAATCAAAAACATTTATGCAAGAAATTAAATTGCATTATGGTGAAGGGATTCATAAATACATGTGTCATTTGAAAGAAAAAGTATACCTTCACTTACAATTTTACGCAACTTGAGGTTTATTTTCCTCTTGCAACAAGAATTCATTATGATATACTTACCAAAACAACCTGATTTGTTTACAGAACTTTCATTTCCTTACTGTGAATCAAAACAAGGGAAAAGTCCACCAACGTTTTTTTAAGCTAAACCTTGCTTGTGCTTTGGCTTAGGAATTTGTAACCTCCTGCAACATATTTCATAGATGCAGTAAAGTGTGTAAGTTTTCTTATCAGGAGCTGCCATTGTTTCATGTAGACAGCCCTCTGTTTTCCTGATGTCAGCATCTGTTAATTAAAGAGAATGCACATATTGTGGTAGAACTTTTTCTACTTTCTTTGTTGCAGTGAAGAAGAGACATGGCATCAGTGTGCATAACTGGCCGAATCTTTTTGGATAGTAATTCACTTACTGGAGTTATTCTTTTCTGTACTTGTAGTATCTTTCACTGTTTCAGTCTTATCCATTCTTCCACAACTTTTTTTTCCCATTTTTGCACATGGGGTAAGGGAGTCACTTTAACAGAGGCAATCATCTAGAGTAAAGGTGTACATCACTGGGTGGCTAGTCCTGCCATGATAGTTCATCCACACCACACAGTCACACCTATGGCTAATTTAGAGTGTCCATTCCACCTACTGCATGTCTTTGGAATGTGGGCTAAAACCTGACCACCCTCAGAAAACCCATGCAAACATAGGGAGGACATGCAGACTCCACACAGAAGGCACCTCAGCTGAGAATTAAACCAGGAAACATCTTGCTGTGAGGTGACAATGCTATCCACTGTGCCACTGTGCTGCCTACTGTTTCAGTCTTTTGCCCAGCACATAGAATAGCTACTAATATGTCATGCTCAAGGATTATGAGTTTGATAAAGTGAGCACCTGATATGGAAATAAAGGTGTACGAATTATATTTTTTATGAAGTGAACATCTGATACTGAACAAAGTTGTAAAAACATAAGCATGTAGCACAGACTTACAGTAAAGACTCAGAATGTAATTTGTATACCATCCATTCACTGTTGGGTTTAGCATTCATGAGTGTGATTTCACTGTAAAAGTCAGACAACAGCATTTTATTCCTAAACAGAGCATATAGAATAAATACTACTATGTCAAGCTGAAGGATTATGGTGTTGGTTGGTGAAGTGCTAATAAAAATAAAAGGTTGAGTTTTCTTGATGCAGTACTACAAGAAGGTGATACATTGTAAGGGAAGAGATAAATAATTATGTAAGTAAAATACTCTGGAGCAGTTACAGAAAGTTTCTGTTTCTACAGTATTTAGGAAAAACATCAAAACTGTCTACTGTAGGCTGAGGATAATAATAAAAAAATAGTTTGCATGTACACTCCTTACAAGTTCTTTTAAGTAATGCATGATCAGTCAAGGCATATAAAATAAAGTAAGGACTTTGACACTTCAGGTGGAGTGTGTGTGTGTGTGTGTGTGTGTGTGTGTGTGTGTGTGTGTGTGTGTGTGTGTGTGTGTGTGTGTGTGTGTGTGCGTGTGTGTGTGTGTGTGTGTGTGCATGTACATGTGTTGAGATACTTTCTTTTGTTGAAGCTGTATAATGATTTGGAATAGCTCAAAAACAGCTTTGAGAGAGACATGTATGAGGGCTGTTCAGGAAAAAACATAAGCAGTCATATTCCTTAAGTTGTGTATGATGCCTGTGACTCATACTACTGTTATTCTAGACTTGTGGAAAAGAAGAAAACAAAAGTTCCTTATCTGGCATGACACATGTAAAACTGACTTGAAGCATAAAACAGTAAAAGAAAATTATGTTAACATGCCAGGCCCCATGATGGCAGTTTTGTGGAAAGAAACGTTAATATATTACACATAGCACTTAAACTGATTTTGATGCATGCATTAAAATAGCTCAAAATACAAAGATGCAATCAGAAATACATTTTTATCCCCACACAGCATCCTATTAACACTTCTACCCAGTGCTCCATGCCAGATCTACCAGCTACTTCTAACCCCCAGACTTATCCCATATCATGCTGGAGCTAGTTGTGTAACTTAAGGGCTTTCTGGGGGTCTAAACAGTTCACATTCTGTCTATTTGTTGTTGTTGTTGTTGTTGTTGTTATTGTTCTACCCTACCCACTTTCCCCACCCCTCCCCTGTGCTCACTGACTTTGTCCAAGGGCTAATCCCCTCAATTGACTGTGCCTCCATTTAGGGAGTCATCAGCAAACACCTTCCCTCTGTCCAAGAATGGGCCCATTCATCTCTCCCTGTTACTGCATCGGATGCCTAAGATGTTAATTGAACACAGGTCATCTGGACTCATTAGGGCTTTATCCCTCTATGCATTTGTAGTGGTTATGAAAATTACATTTTTGGCTTCCAAGGTAAAGTTTCTTCTTTGAGTATTGCCCATGGATAGAGCTTTGATGTAATTCTTAACTTAAAGGCAATGAATGGGCTCTATAAGAGGCATGGAAAGAGCTGTCAGCTAACTGTATTAAGGGAGACCTGACAGTATTAAAATAAATGAATGCATGTAGATGTGATAAAAACTACTTGCACAATAGACAAAACATACACCCACAGCCTTATTGCAGAATGAATGTACACCAGCAGTGTATTAATGTGCAGATATCACTGGGTAAAAAAGAAGGCTGCCATTTTATGACAGCATGTTAAGCTGCCATGAAGCAAGGACTGTAAAAAGCAAAAAACTACCAACTTTTCACATTCATTAAATATGACTGCTTTTAGTGAGCAGAAAATGATAAAACATTAATAATAATAAAAAAAAGCAGCTAATGAAACTAACTGTGATAGCAGTTCCTGTTTTACTTAAACCTTGCTAAATGTAATTTAAAGAGCCCACATTTAACAACTTGAAAAAAATATATATCTATGTGTGTGTGTGTGTGTGTGTGTGTGTGTGTGTGTGTGTGTGTGTGTCAGTTTGTGTTAAAGACTGACAGACAAAGAGTGAGCAAGAGAAAGAAAGGAAACCACATACCCCTCAACTGCCTATGAGAAGTGTGAAACTAAGGGACAGATTTCAAAAGAGTTGCTGTTGGTGTTAAGTATGCCCTGATTCTGAAATAATTGCTCTTAGGGTAAGTGACTTACTTTAGCCTAAGACGTATCTATAAACAAGCTTGCAGTGGGGTTCACATTCCAAAAGGCCTGCTTTCAATGTAAAAGGTCACTTTCACTGAGAACAAGTATTTTGGTATCTGTACATATGTCTAAATATTGTATCTGTACATGTGCCTTTTTAGGCAAGGTTCAAATGACAAACTCACCACGGTAACAGGAACAGGCAAGCAAAAACTGAGGGTGATTCTACTCAATGCTAGAAGTCTAAATCTCAAAATGCACTCACTCGAGGCACTCATTAAAATGGAGAACATTGATATCTGTGCAGTGACTGAGACCTGGTTCAAGGCTCCAGAGAGCACCCCTGCACTACCAGGCTAAAACTCATACCACACTTTTCAGCCATGTAACCTGGACTGGAACACCAAAGGTGGAGGTGTGTCCATATTCATTAAGGATATCCACACCTACAGGCTAGTTGCTCAGCATAATGCAGCCGAGGTTATCCAAGTGCAACTAACTCTGGGCAAAACTGCAATCCAAATTGTAGCTTGCTACAGATCACACACCATGCCCCAGGATTCCCACTCCTCTTTTTTTGATGTACTGGAAAATACTAGGGTTCAACCAAACACCCTAATAATGGGCGATTTCAACTACCCCACCATTAACCGGGAAAACTGCTCATGTACCAACTCCTTCACTCAATGCTTTCTGGAATTCATAAACTCCAATGCCCTGGGTCAACTTAGCCACACCCCCACCAGGGGCAACAATATCCTAGATCTAGTCATTACCAACATGAGAGACCAGTGTTCCACACCTGAAGTCAATGCCTCATTGGTCCGTTCCGACCATAAGCTAATTACCCTAGATATCCACATCCTGCCCCCACCTCCCATTAAGGAAACCATGGTAAAAATTTACTCCAAAGCCAACTTCATGCTTCTTAAGACAGAAGTGGTGAACTTCATGACACCCATGCAGATGGACAATACAGTTACGACTACTGAATCCTACACAATTGCACTTTATAAGCACTTATGTGACTGCATGGATCATGCTATCCCAAACAGAACTAAGACGCTATCCTCCAAAAAAGGAAGCCAATCTGGTGGTCCCCTGCCATAAACAAACTGTACAACAGAAGGAAAAAACTTTTGCAAAAGAGAGTAAAATCCCATGAGTGGAGCAGCTCCCTGGTCAGCCTCAGTAAGAAGCTGTGATCCCTGATAAAATCCTCCATAGCTAGTTACGAAAACAAAATTGCCACTGATTCTAAAGACAACCACAAAGCATACTATAGCTATGTCAAGAATCTCAATGGCAACACTCAGATCTGCTCTGAGTTACAGCACAATGGCACTAAATATACAGACCCAACTGATATTGCCAACATCCTGGCAGATAGGTTCGGTGCTAACTTTACCCCCCTCTCACCCCCTAAAGAGCCCATCTCTATACCGGAAGAATGCAAAGTTCCTGTAATCACAGCTGCACAGGTAAAAAACCACACTCTCCAAAGCCAAGAAAACAGCATCCATGGGACCAGACAACATTCCAGGCTGCATTCTACATGAACTACAGAATGAACTGGCACCCCACCTAAGTACCATGTTCAATCTTAGCCTCACCTCAGGCTTTGTGCCTGCTGAATGGTGCACAGTGACGGTTATACCAGTCCACAAGGGGGGAGCCACCATAGACCCCGGGAACTACCGCCCGATTAGCCTGGTCTGCAAGGCCATGGAACGTATTATCATGGAACTTATAAACAAAGACATTGGTAATCTCCAAACTCTAGACCCTACCCAGTTTGGGTTTGTAAAGGCAGATCATGTCACCTAAACCTGTTAGACTTCTTTGAAGCAGTCACCAAAGCCGTAGACAAGGCCAAGGTGGTTCACACAGCCTTTCCAGATCTTGCCAAAGCTTTCAACACCATCCCCCACTCTGGAATTATAGATAAACTCACTAAACTAGGTATAAATCCCTATGTCACAAGATGGGTTGTCAACTGGCTCACTGACAGAACCCACACTGTGAAAGTAGCAGACTCCAAATCCGACTTTAGACCAGTGACAAGTGGAATACCACAGGGTTCAGTCCTGGGTCCTCTCCTGTTTGGTATCTACTTTTCTGAAGTACAGGCTAACACAGAAGGTCTTTGGCTAATTAAGTTTGCAGATGACTGCAAACTAGGAGCCATAACTGAAACTCCTAACGATGTGGACATCCTACAAAAGGGCCTCACTGAGACAGATGCCTGGTGTCAAAGCCATGGCCTCAAGCTCAATGCCAAAAAGTGCATTGTCATCCCCTTTGGTAAAATCTCTGGAACCATGAACTACAACATAGGTGGTAGTATACTTAACACTGAAAGTGTGATATGAGACCTTGGGACTCAGGTGGACAGTAGTCTCTCCTTTGGTAATCACATCACCACAGTAGTCAGGAAATCCTTCTATATGGCACACCTCATCACAAATGTTTCTCATCCAGAAAAGAAGAGGTCATTGTTCCCCTCTACCCACACTCATTAGACCCATTATAGAGTACAATGCCCCTTTTGGTATGTACCTCACAAGACATCTACAGCAACTGGAAAGGCCACAGAAATACCTCACAAAGAGGATTACCAGCCTCAAACAGATGCCCTACACAGACCGTCTCAAAAAACTCCAGCTTTACTCCATCTCATATCGCCTACTCAGAGGTGATCTATACCTAACATACAAAGCTATGTCAAACCCAGATCTGTTG